>NW_028281899.1:0-40493 GCF_059751285.1 Brachycentrus maculatus
TCCCAACCCCAACCCCAACCCCAACCCCAACCCCAACCCCAACCCCAACCCCAACCCCAACCCGATGATCTTTGCTTTGCTTTCAATTAATCAAAAAAAGTAAGCAATGAGGTTATATTTTTGAAGATAAATGCTCCATATTGTTTTAGAATTGAAATAAAAAAACTAAGCAACCTGACAGCTTAATTCTTTGCGCAAGCCGAAAACGTTGCAGGAGAACCCAACACTTAAATCAAGCAATTCATCATGAAACTGCTCAATAAAACAAATGTTTACGATGCCATAATGATTTTCATAGCACTGATTTAGTACCTGATTCATTGCGGGCATACTTTCTGTACTCCCTTTCTGCGCAGTTCTATACTTAAGTATACCAATAAGGGTAGAAATAGGAGGGTGAGGTGCCCAATGTGTTTGAAATTGATCAAAAAGATCAAAAGATTTTATTACTTTAACATTTGCCCATAAATACTACTATTTTGACCCTTTTAATCAAATAAGAGCGAGAGTAAGCTTTGCGAAATGTTGGCAATCCTAAAAACCCTGATGAGGGGTCAATTATATTCGGGAGTTTGAGAGAGTGCGAAAATAAGCACACATCAAAGAATCAGTTCGCAAATTTGATGAGAATTCGGGTCCCCTTTTGTGTTTTTTATTCCGATAGAGGGACAATTTTAACGCCAATAAAAGTTTATGAATTTTTATATGTAATAAATTTTGGAACTACTGTCTACTGATTAATTCTTATAGTATACAATGTGAATAATAGGTCGATACAATATGAATAACAGGATAGATAATCGACATTACAGTACATTGATAAATCATTTCTTTCTAGAGTCGATTTTCTTGGCATAGAATTCGAGCTATTTGCCTTCAAGGAGGTACCCATCGGCTCTGCCTGATTGTCCGGGTCTTGAACTGATGCAAGCCAACAGTCTTTGCTGAGAGAATTGTTCAGCAACTTTTGGATCAATAACTCGATCCTTTTGTCTTTCTTCGATTCTCTTTTGAGCTCTTTGTGATTTGCCAGCAGCTTCAGTGACTTATTTTGCTTTTTTACCTAAATTAACAGGCATGTACCAATATTGAGTCCGTAGTGGTTGAGATACCAAGCGGAGAAGGGAGTGGCATCGATTTGGACAATGCAGTTCTTGACGAGAGTTTTGGTACGAACGAGTTCGTTGTTGGAGGCATTGTAGACAACATCGAGGATTCTAGTCTTCCTTGTGACTGATTCGGAAGCCCAATTGAAATTGCCTTCCTTCAACCTGAGAGCTCTGAACTTATAGTTGCCTCCCCGGACTCTGACTCTTCTGATTCTAGCTTTGTCGTTAACTAGTTTGGTATTGGAAACAGGCCTTGCCTTTTCAAAGGCTCTCTTTTTCTGATGGATTGGCATACGGCCACCAGTGAGTCTCCTCTTGTGTCGCGAATCTCTTGAAATACCCATGTTCGATAAAAATCACAAACTAATATTATCAATATTTAATTAATTTATTAATAAACCTGGCATAATAAATATAATACCGAATATTCACTCCTATGCGATCATCTTCTGATCTTGTTGTGTCATCTCGATTGTGACTCTGACTGCTCTTCATTGATAGGACTACCTGATATTCAAAGTAGCATTTCGTAGCAGACTTCGTGAATCATCTGGATGAGCAGTATATTTGAGATGTCGAGAAGAGTCGATGTCTTTTATTCTTCGATCATCTGCCATTTATAGTTGTTTTATTTGATCTCTAGCTGCTAGACTTTGGAGAGTTTATCCTCTCGGTTCTGTGTAAGGAGTGGATCGACACAAGTTCGATACTAGGCCATTATTTCCTAGAGCTCACTTTCACTTGGGTCTTCTTTCGAGCCTCGCGGAACTACTAAGCTTTCAACAATCATTCCGCATAATGAGGAAGCATTCCTTAACACCTGATACTGTGTCTTCTCGAAGACTTACTGAATGTTCTATCTGGCAATAAAATAGAATGTTAATGCTTTCTCTGAGCAATCCCACAAATAGGGCAGCCCATTCACAAGGTAATACGGCCGATACTGGTCGATGCATTCGTTGAAGTTATCAATAATGGCTTTGCTATGAATCTTATCGAAATTCATCAACGCCATAAGCTTCTCATTTGTGGAGTCGACGCTACAGTTCTGGGAATAAAAGTCTTCAAGAGCTTGCATGCTGATAGTTTAATTGACGATTCCTTCTGCTGCTGCAAGGACTTGTTCTTCGTTATCGGGCCTCTGCAACATTTTGAGCCTATTCTTCGTGTTGTAGCCATAGGGCATGTTCACCATCTTCAAAAATTACTCTGCGTAGGAATCTTGGATAAATTGCAAAATTACATTAATAAAATTGGAGGAAATCCGACAAAAATTTATGTGTGGATATCACTGATGTGGAAATACCCTAAGTCATTGTTTACTCCAAAGTGGTTATACCTACTTGCAGGGCATAACGTTTTTCAATTAAGGATTGAGCACTTTATTGAGGTTAGAGATCTGTATTTAGAACAATATTTACCTGAAATTATTGGTTCGAAATGTTCTTATATGTCATGTGATAGTTCCTCGCATTCATTCTCATTTTCATTATTACTCCCATTATCACTTTCCACATCACTACTTTTATTTTGACTTCCACTTTGACTTCCACTTTGACTTCCACTTTGACTTTCGCCATCGCCATCACTTTTGCTCTCCTTTTTGTCATCACTTCCATTATCTCTTTCATTTTAGCCATCGCTTTAATGGTATGAAGGTCTACTGGAACTCTCATCATCGTTTTCCTCTATTTTTTGGGCGAAAAACTTCGCAAGCACATCTTCAGCCTTTACAAAATTAATCTGCTTCGATATTTGATTCTCTTCCTCAATTTTGAACTATAAGTTCCTCATTTTAAGCACCTCTGCTTCAAAAACTTTGCGAAGTCGGTTCAATTCTAAAGTTTAGTTCTAATAATTTGATTGAATTTGGCTTAACCTTGCTTCATATTGACTCGCATTGATTTTATGGGTTTATTGGAGTTTGAGTAATAGCTTTTTCTGAGAAATCATATGATTGAGGAGGGTCTTTTAATGATGAGCCAGATATGCAGATAAATGATTCGATGGCGAAGATGTTGGTGTTATGTGAGAGTTTACCAATTTATTGGCTCCAATGGCCCGATGGGACTCTTTAAGTATGACCTCTTCGCTGGGTATCCTGAGTGTGTGGTCGGTGGATGCAGCGCATTTCTAATTGCTAAGCATTTTTCTCCACCATCTTTGAATAGCTATTGCATTCCTTTCGAAACACTTCATGCTGGATAGTTAGACTCTATTATTCAGCTATCTTTATGATAAGTGCGACGAGCACATACTCTAAATATTCTAGCTATTGTGCAGGCCGACTAGGGACACCGCAAGGGAGCAGTTAGATAGGAATTGATTCATGTTTAGCTCATGGTCAACCAGAATCTTTCTCTACAGTTCCAAGCAGGCTTCATTGGTTGCAGCAACGAATTAACCTCCCAGAAAAATATATTAGTCTCCGTCTTTGCAATAAGGAGGGTGACTGATCATACTGTTTTTGTGAAGAGTGATTTTATGGGTGGGACCACGCGACGAAGGCTTTGCTGTTTTGTATTGGCTGATTGGGTTTGTGGGTCGGTCATTCTTTTCGCTTCTGAGTTTGGGGCCTGGCGTTTTGGAAATATATTTGGAATCGAGGTATCGGCTGCTGTTGGAGTTGGAGAGATTGGCAACCTTCCTCATCTTCGGCTTGCCCCTAATAAAACTCTCATGAAAACCCTCAGAGAAAAGTTATTCCTTTCGGAAATTGCCATTAATTGTAAATGGAACAGTCGATTTAGTATCTGATAACTTCGGCGAAGATAGATAGAACTTTGTTTTGGTACAATCGCCATGACTCAGATTATTATTACTTCCGATTGCTTTATTCTTTTGATTATTTTTCTTCTTCTTGCTTTTGTTTTTCACTTTGCTTTCTTCAACTGCAGAGTCTTTGGACCCCTGATGATGCTTCATGAAAATAAGTGACTATTATCGCAAAGAGAGAGGCAGTCCCCCTTTGGCACGATAGAGTAGTTAGAACTATTGATGGGTTGGTTTGCTTTTATTGGCATTTGTGAGTGCAGTTTGATGTCGACTTAGGATTCTTTTGGAAGATGTTTGGTTGCCCTTGGTTTTCATTGAGACTTTTGCTAATTTTTAGTATTCGATTATTTAAATATAATTTCCATAGTTTCATATATCATTTTTATAGATTTCCATATATGTATATTCTGTGTGGGTTTTTACAGACTTATAATATTGTGTGCATAATTAACAATACTCCAATTTCAATCGCCATTAAAATGATTTGATTGTTTACGAGTATATAACAAATTTTTGCTTATTATTAGTTGATTATTATCATTGCCAACTCATTTATTTGTCGATCATTGGTATTTAGATTGACTATTCAATTAGAAATAGACTGATAAGATCCAATGACAAAAACAATAAAGAATAACTCTAACATGAATATCATCTTTACTAATTCTTCTTAAGATTACCAATCATAAACTGCATTCGATGCGTCTTATCATTGCCAATCAGCTTATTCTTCTCCTTGATCTAATTTGAAGATGGGTTGCTCTGCCCACTCGCACTCGTATCCGATGTCAATAACATAGGGTTTGCCTGTAACTTCGAGTATAGTTTGTTTATGTATGTTTTGTTGTTGTTTTGTTATTACAATTGACGGAGGCGAAAGTGTGTGCCTGTTTAATGGGGTTATCTGTTCTCGTTTGTTTTTAGATTTGGTTTGTGGTATTATTTTGGGCGTTATTACTGTTTGGGAGGCAGCTATAGTCTTTGGTAGATTGATTGGACGTTGCTGATGTGATGGCCATTATTGTATTAGTGGTTTATTGGGTTATTGTATTAGTGATTGATTGTATTGTTGTGGCCATAATTTATTGCATTGTTGTTGTATTCGTAGTTGGTTGCATTGTTGTATTAGTGATTGATTGCATTGTTGTTGTAGTCATAGTTGTTTGTGTTGTTGTAGTCGTAGTTGTTTGTGTTGTTATTGTATTCGTGATTGAGTGTGGTGGTGGGGTTGCTCTTGGTGATGTTATTATGGTACATAATTGGGACTGTTTCTTGTTCGTCTTCCTCTTATAATATAGGCATACCGGCGCTCTTGTTGACATACAAAGCAGACCTTTTTCTCTATGGTATATGAGGTGTATTTCGATGGAAATGCGACACTCTTTAGAATTATTGGTTATTTTTGGGTTGACTGATATAATTTTGATTTGCAATGCTCAAATTTGTGTGTATTGTGTTCATATTCGTGTTTTCAATGTTCCAATTGGGGTTCCTTTCGACCATATTTGTGTTCTCAAAGTTTATACTATCGTACCCTCTGTTATTGTTGTTATTGCTGTTATTGTTATTGTTGTTATTGCTGTTGCTGTTATTTGCATTGATATTGAGGAATGAGGAAGTCTCATTGATATCATATTTGATGACTAGCTTATCAATGATATTCATGAGCTTGGCTTAATTTTGTTTTGTTTCTTTTAGCGATTACTGCAGTGCATTTAGTTTGTAGTTAAGTTCATCATACTTTTTGTCGGTGTGGTTGCCTTGATTGTTCGTGCTGTTATAATTATTGTTATTGCTATTATTCTGACCATGATTGTTATTCATATTGTTATTCATATTGTTAATATTGCTACTGCTATTGCTATTGTTAATACCATAGTTATTGTTATTATTATAGTTATTGCTATGACTGCTGTTACTCTGATTATGAGTGGTGCTAATGCTCTGACTCACAATGGCAGCATTGAGCTAATTGAGTTTATCGCTGGTGGCCCGCTGCAAGAACACAGTATTACTGACAATTTCATCAAGTTTGAGGGAGAGCTATTTCTCTAAAGATTGAGCTCTACCTTGCAGATTGGCCGCATCATTACTATTGAAATGCTTATGAAAATCATGCAGGAGTATGTTCTTACAGAATGCAACAATATCTGCAATTGCTCGATAGCCCATGCTAATGTTATATATTTATTCAATGCATTTATTGATATTATTGTTATTTGTGGGTTTAGCGGGTGTTGGATATTGCTGCTATTTTGGGTAGTTCTTCTGTGCTGCCGTCTGTTTTTATAGAGAAGTTGGATATCTATTTGGTTGTGGTGGTAATGGTTGTGGTGGTAATGGTTGTTGTTGTGCACCGTATAGTTGTTTCTCATAGTTTTTGTGACAGGATGGCGATGACCTGTTCACACTTGATTTATGTTAGTTAGGATCACCTCTTCTGATATTGTTGGTTTTGTTGATTTGAGGCATTTGGGTGTTTTGGCCTGTTGGGTTATTTTTGGCATTTGCCTTGAGTAGCATTATTAAGCGGATGTGATTGATGCAATGTGATAATTCAAATTTATAACTTACGTTTATTTATATGCAATACATAAATATATCTATCTATAGTCTGTGTATTGACGATCATTGTAGTTACTGCAAGGCTACATGTTTATTATTACTATTACAGATCTGCATATTTATATAGGCACTAATAGGCACATATTCACATATTGTTATAACACAAAGGCATATTCCCACATAGAAACATATATTCTTATTCCTCACAGTGTATATATATATCTACATGTGTGTTATATCCAATATGATTCAAATTTGATAAGATTGCAATAAATGGGCAACCAACAACAATCCGGATAATTCCCTCTTTATTCCACATGCACAGCCCTCCCTCCGAACAATCGACCACTCTCCTCCTCCCTCCACATCTCCTCCCCCCAATAATAATAATACATGATAGAAATCCTCCGAAATCGCCAATAATTCTTCCAAAATGGCTATATCTGCACAGTCCAAAAGTACCATCTCTCCCAATCTGATGCACAGTCTCCAATGACCTGCATGCATAGTAAGAATCTCATTGTCTTCTATTAGTCCTATGAACATTCACTCGCTGATATCGATATCACGCAGTATGTCTATACGGCCGAGAATGTCTGGTATCTTGTATATTGTATCACTGAGGGGCTTATGGAATTTAGGGCCAAGAATATGCATCATGGGGATATCTCGCTCACTAATGTAGTCTATGCGAATACTGGTCCTAAAAATAATAGCAGCTTACTTACAAATTTGGCAGCCTCCAATGCAACTATGAATAAGAGTGGCAAATGGCAGCTGATCGATAAAATGTTCATAAAAAATGGCATAAATGCGTACGAGAAAGTGTTAGAGGGAGAATAGGGTTTTATCAGCCCCGCGCAGATGTAGAAGATACGATTGGGTTACGTGCGATAATCTCCCCAGATTTCCTAAGCTGATGACATCTTCGCATTGGGCATGGTTTGCCTGCAAATGGCTTCGAGGAGACCATCTCGGAAGTGCTACAGATAATCATTCTTAAGATTTCACGATAATGCAATCAAATAGAATTTGGAGTACGCTGCAAACCTGCACCCCAAAGAGTTGGTCTAAACAATAAAAGTGATGTTGGAATTCGATTAAAATTCGAGGATCTCATTGAACTCCCTCAGAAATAATGCAATGGTTGCGAATGTCAATAAGAGATCATTGAAGGATGTGAGTTTCAACAATGGGGGCAAGAATATCCAGTTTAATGATCATGGTGGAAGTAGGAATATACTGTATGGGAGTCGGAAGGCCAATGATCGGAATATCAATGCTGGAAGTATGAGGATCATAGACAATGCAAATACTCACAATCACACGAACAGCAATTCCACATCATCGAAATTAAATATGAGTAAAAATGTGGAGGTATGCAATTTCGGCATTCGCAGATAATCGGCATTACTCTCTCAAAAGGACTCTAACTTCAACACACATAGCACGCGCAATATCCACAACATTGACAGAAATAGCAACCATAACAGCACTGGCCTTGCTTTCCGATTCAACAACCAAAGCAACGGCCAAAATAGAAATGCCAACTCACAAATCAATTATGATCCACACAAACCTTCATATGGCTTATCCGGCACTGATTCCTCCCTGCATGGGTAATACTATCAGAACAATGCAAAAGGGTATCCAAATGGCAATATAGACAAGAATGCAGCCCGCATTGTTTATGACAATGCGAGACCTGTTCCTGTAGGGATAAAGAGATAATATTCCTTAGGCAAATGATCAGCATTATATTCATACTTATCACTGTTTCATTCTGCATTATATATTATCTCGATTATGATAGCATATCTTCATAAAAATGCGCTATCTTATATATATTATAAACATTATATGTATGCATCATAATATGGACAATATACATAATAATGATGATATTAAATTTATATCTAGGAATGCATATATGCGAACAAGTATTGCAGTTATATTTAACAAATCCTTCGGTTTTCATTGCCATTGTCATTGTCGTTCACATTGCCATTCACATTCCCATTCATATTCACATTTCTATTCGCATTGTATCAGCTACATCCCGAGATGGACAGTTTGGGGCTAGCAAGATAAATGCCCAATAATTAAGAATCCTATATAATATAAACATGGACGGAAATTGCCGCAATATCCTCAAGCCTGACTTATTGCTCCAAACAATCTCCCATATACTCTAGCATATCATCGAGCAGTCCTAAAACAACTCCGATATTGCCCACAAAAGCCAACCTTTCCTATTTGACTCCAAAAGCCTTAAAATCGACTTCCACTCCTACCTCAAAAGTAAACACCTTATAAACATAGGAATCCATAAGTTCATTAATTGCTCAGAGAGTTGTTTGGTTATTGCGCTCATTTTCCTGGATCGGATTCAGGATTAAACTGAACCATTCCTTATTACCGGCAAAAATGTGCATAAGCTGTTTATGGTGTCCGCCATGGTTGCTGCGAAGACCAATGAAGATTGTCCCTACGCAAATAAATTCTATGCCAAGATATCAGGCTTCTCTCTCAAAGAGCTCAACATCTTAGAGAGGGCCTTTTTTTAATTGGTTGACTATCGGCTCTTTGTTACCCCCAGCATTTACTAGAAGTACGTCGGGTTAATCTATCAGCATTACATTAGTAACATTGCCATGGGTCAAATCAGCAACATCACCGAAATTACAATCGAAACACCCCACCTCCAAAACGGTCACGTGAATCAGAATTCTGTAGTGTGTCAGACAGTCAGTTCGAATTCGTTAGTGAGTCAGACAGCCAATAAGAATTTGATGGAATGCTAATAACTGACAGTCGATAACATCAATAAATTCCCACAGATTAGTGATAGTTGATCGGCTTATTATTAACAATACTTATAAATCAATATACACTGATTAGCATAATCTGCAATTTGATGCATAATGAATGAATAACTACCTTGATTATTTCAATAGAAGTAATGAGTATATGAGTGTTACTTCCCATTTTCTTAGATGATATAGATAATGAGTGATATAGATTATATTTATTATGGATATAGATTATGAATTAGTAATCTACGTTGCACTTCATTCATTGCTTCTTCTAAAGTAGTGCTAATATGCTATTGGTTTCAGTGAAGCATGATTGGTCGGCATGCTCTATTCCTGTGAGATTGAACTCTTTTGATGACCCCCAGGCAATAAGTTACTCCAGCAGAGCTTTGTCCATTGTTGGTTTTCGACTCATTATCCAGAACCCCTTCCTGGAGGGTTGTCCAATTATCGACCATTGATACTCTTCATCCAACTTAATAATCCAATAGGGAGCACTCAATTTGCCATTGTAATTGGTCCAATCTCCATTGCCATAGTTCTTAGCGACAATCTTACTATTCGATGTGATGTTCTTTCCGAATATCAAACAAGACTCTGCTAAATCGATATGTAACTAAGTTTCAAGAGTATCCGAAGTTTGTGGGCATCTGCAACGACTCTCAATTATGTTGGGAAGGGATGCAATATCGTACCAAATTCCCATATATCTACTGAAGTTCATATTCCTGATGAACTCCAACTCCGAGTATTATTTCTGAAGCTACCCCCGTTCAAGATGTTCTGGCTGAGAATAAGTAGTGTAGAGCATCAGTAATGGAACCAATATGGTGGCTGTTGCTAAATAAACTGCTTATAGGCTTTTCATGAACTTAACTTTATTTATTATAAGTAAAGGGACTATGGATATTGTGCAATTATATATACCGAACGGGAAATGATCGGATGTCACCTATTATGTATCTGTATCTGCATATGCATATATTAAGGCATATGTTATGTTTATGTATGAGTGTATACATTATTAAATTGTCATTTGTCTCCTCGAACACTCATCTGCACCCTCATTTCCATAGACTTCACCCTACTGAAATCCATAGCCTAATTTATATACTTACTGACCATCCGATCCATTTCATAGCCAATATCTGCAATACTCCCTCCCGTCACTTTATTAATATGATTCAATTTGTTTGTATATCGGATATGCAATGCCATTCTTGTGTCGATATCTCTGCCTATTAATATTAGCTATTTTATCAGTTTGTGAGTCTATGGTTGAGAATGGTAGTCGTTGTTTTGGGGGTTTATGGCAAAGACTTCGAATATTTTGTTGAATTTTTATGAGAGTAACTTAAGTTTGGAGAGTTATTATTCATTGTAGGATTGTTGGTTATTGTTTTGGGGGGATATTTGGGTATTTGGTATCATTGGTTATAATTGCTTGTCTATTTATTGCTATTATTTATGTATTGTTTATGTATTATTTATGCATGATTTGTTTATTATACAACACCAACAAACACAAATAAACAACAAACAACAAATAATAATCAAATCAGGAAATAAATAGATAATTAACCTCGCTCAATATGTACTAAATACCCTAAAATGCCAAATATACCCAAAATACCCTACAATGCCTATAATACCTATATATCATAATATTATAACATACTATGATCGCCATTTGCATCCAATGCCAATACATATAATAGTTTCATAATAATTTTATCACTTAATGAGCAGCAAGAAGAAAGACAAAGATGACAAAAAGGGAGGCAAGAAGTAGAAGGATAAATAGAAATAAAAGATGGAGCTCGAAGAAGCCAAGAGGGAGCAGGAGAGGCAATAAGCGCAGCAAAGAAGTACACAATTCATTTACAATCAGTCCAAGTTTTAGAGAAATCAGGGATACTCGATGCCTACTAGTATTTCCTTAGGGCCATCTGCAAGAATGGACTCCCCGAAGCCAACATCTTCGAGTTTGCAGCACAGCAAATTCTCAAGTATCAGAAGAAAATGAAACTGCAATAGGGCAAGAAGTAGGATATCCGCAGCTTTAACAAGGCTACTGTCGAACAAACTCGTGTCAATAAAAGCCCATAAAGGGAAAAGTCTCCCCCTGTTAAGTAACTCGAAGAACCACTCAAAAACCAGAAAAAAAAGTGATTTTGACTCACAATCATAGGTCCTTACTCACAGACACCCCAACTATCAATTTTATATGCTTTCGAGCCAGCATTTCCTGCTGAAAGTTTTGCAGTTTACACGTCTATACTTTAATATTAAGACTAACATATTTATGTGTGCATATTCCTAGCAGATTGGCAATTTAGAATGATGTATTTTTTTCATCTACTGAATTAACATAAGAATAGGGAAAGCAAAGAGTAATATCGGAATTGTATCAGGGTAATAAGAATCGATCATTTGCTGAGCCTTGATTTCAGCCATTTATTCTTAAAGGCTTGGATGGCAGGGTTCGTGGTCTTTAAGTTCTTATGCTCGGCAATCATGTCATTCCTATAGGTTGTCAGGTAATGCTTGGTATCTCTGCCAGACCTCAAACCAATTTCAATATGCGAGCTGTTCCGATAAGGTGCCCGAAAATCTGTTATGTTCATGAGGTTCCTCGGGGCTGATGGATGATACTAAATAAGCAACTATTTACAACAACTAAACTCTTATTCCGATATCCCCCTGCATGCTATTGCCCTGCATTAGAATGCACAGTCGATGCCCAACTTTTAGTTAATGTTGATGCAGTCGGATAAACTTTGTTATCTCTTTTATCGTAGTAGGGGACAGCCTTGAGTCCTCCTTTGCATTACTTGACATAGGAACATGTCCTGATTCGATTATCCTGAAAGAATTCAGATCCTGTGCCATTTTCCCTATGATTCTCTGCATCTATATCTAAAGTAGTACCTCTGGATTTCAAGAAAGATTTGCTCATGATTGATTTGCTCACATTTTCAGGATTGAAGAAATTCGATGTCATTGATAAATAAATTTATTAACATTTTAAGACTCTTTAATGGATCCATTTTAATTAAATTAACAGCAAATTAGGAGAAGTGCTTAAACACTCATTTATTTATGATGGACTGCAGATTCTGTTCTGAAACATTTTAACTGATCACGCATTAATTATACTTTATATACAATTATACATTATATATTATAGACTCATACATGGAACCCGAGGGAAAGCCAAATTAGCAATAAAACAATTAAGCAGAAGATTTTGAAATCGAGTAACAGCTCAATTTATACAGTGCACAGCTGCCAGAAGTAAGTCTAATATCACATAGATACCACGATCTTAATCTAGCTTTTTCTTTAAGGAAGTTACGCGTGGAGAAAACTAATCGATAGCTTATGTGCAGATTGGCTTTAGAATTGCTACGATTACGGTCGATATTTCCGATATTGTGAATATTGTGATCAATGACATTCATTGCCTTTCGGAGGATAATTTCAAGTTGTTTATTGACGGGGATTAATTGTGGATTGCTTCGACAATTGCTTATCCGTTTGAAATGCTAGGAGATCTCATTTATAACATGAGCGAGGCCCATTATAAAGACTCCTTAATGCGGGCTGAACGAATTATGCGAAGTATAATAAAGTGCTGCAGATAAGGCTTTTCGAACATGAATGCAGACGAAGACATTTTGCGAGAGGTGAAATCACTCGCAAAGGGGCTAAAGAAGGCCTTTAGGAATCCCAACTCAGATTATTGAGAAACTAAGCCGCATCAAGATGTTGATAATTTCGGGAATTTTCTAAAAATCATACTAATCTATGCTTCACTTACCAATAGCCAAAACCAGTAACAACAACTAATTTCGTCGAATAAATGCACACTTGATGTTTGAAATCTCTACCATCAAAGAGATTGTTTTCAATTTTGCGCATTTTGTTGGCGCCCCATATCGATACTTAGGGCCATATATTGATATGGGGCACGTTCTTTATAGTTTAGTTTGTTTGTGCGCGATTTTTGGGAATGAAATTTCATGGTTAAATATGTAGAAACTCTGGGTAGATCGAATTGTATATATTAATAGCATTGCATTGGATAAAATTTGCATAGATATAAGGAATCATCTGAATTTCCCCTCAAATTTTTTAATGTCCTCTTTGGTGAGCAGCGGCTTCTTCGCCTTGATGATTTATTCGAAGTCTTCGCAGTTTATGGGCCGGATTGCACTTTTAATAATGAGATGCACCATTGATTTTTTAACTTCGCGTAAGGGTCTCATACAGGCCTATTTTACGATATCCGTAATTTAACTGGCAGTGTATCCTTCGAGTAACATCACAATCTTATCCATGTCTTTGTTTGAAAGATTGGATTTTATACTGGAAATGTTGCTCTTGATTATCCCTAATCTTGACTATTTCTATGGCAGGCCAATATACACTAGTTTGTTGAATCGGCGCAGAGCTGCTAAATCTAATTCCCCTGGGAAATTAGTGGCCCCGACAAGAATGACTCCGTCCTGAGGCTAGATGCTATCGAACTGAATGAGGAACTCAGTCTTCAGTCGTCGGGTGCTATCATTTTCATTTTCAGATCGAGCAGTGATGATGGAATCGATTTAGTCAATAAAAATAATGGACGGCTTTGTTCTCTTTGCTGAGATAAATATTTTTTTTAGCATCTTCTCAGATTATCCCACAAATTTATTGACAATTGAGCCCGCAGATAGCCCATAGAATGTACACCCAGACTACTTAGCTAGAGCCTTCACAACAAAGGTCTTGCCATTTCCAGGAGGACCATACAGTAACAGGCCTTTAGGTGGAGCCCTAATTCCTTCAAACAAATCAGGCCTCTTTTGAGGGAAAATCACAGCCTCATATAAGATGTCCTTAATTTAATTCATGCCAATAATGTCCTCGAAGGAGTGTTTCAAGTTCCGGCAGATAAGCCCTTCAACATCAGGATCAACCTGCATTGTATTTTTATTCCTCGGAATTTCCATCGAGTAATTATTAGCTGAAAATTATTTGACTGATTTAACCTATTTGAGAATCGCATTGTCAGTTTTGTTCAATACCACAGTAGTTTGGGCAGTTGGGAAACCAAATCTCGAAATTAATGGCTTCTTTTATTATTTCTGTATGTTTTTGGCTTTCATTTGTTTTGCAAGATCGGTGTATTTATCAATCTTTTTGCGGAGTTCGTTCCTTTTATTTTATTAAGTTGTCGTCGAGATAATGCTTGCAAGTATCTTGGCAACATTTAAATAGCAGCGATAAGCATAGTCGAAATTGCCCTCCTTTTAAAAATTCTACGCTCTCTTTGAGGAGTTCATTGCTTCCTCAAATTTTTGTTTGGTTGCGAAATCCATTTATTTTATAAATGATTGCACAATAATTCTCATCTTAAATGTCAAGCATACAACCATATAACCCATATAATCATTTGAGATAAATACAGTGCCAAATAATAAAGTAGCAAATACAATAAATACAGTAATTTCTTCCATAAACTATATAATTGCCGAAAACAAATCACTATAATCCCAATAATTATCCAAATTATGCTATATTTCCACATCGGATAGGATAAATCACAGCGACAAGATATAATATAAAAAAATGAATGCCAATGATTGCAATTATTGCAATAAGATTAACATAGTTATATAATAAGGGAGCATTATTGATAAAATTATCATTATGTCTAATAAGATCAAAGCAGCCATCAGAGTCAGGCCGTTTCTTCCAGCAGAAGTCAGGAATGGCTATCGAAATACGCAATTTGCAATCGACCAAAATAAAAAATAAATCACAGTCTTAGATGAGAACACTAAACGGTCATTTCATTTTGATTATTTGTTCTCCGAGGAGTCCACACAAGAGGATGTCTATGCGGGATGTAAAATTGATCATATGATCGATAAGGCCATTTAAGGATATCATAGTACTATCTTTGCGTACGGGCAGACAGGATCTGGCAAAACCCATACAATGCAAGGAGCCGAAATCGCCGAATAGAACTCGAAAGGGCAGCTTAGTGGGCTCATCCCAAAAACAGTTTCTTCTCTCTTTAAGAAAATACAAGGCCAGCAACAACAAACCTTTACAATATCCGTGTCATTTCTTCAAATTTACAATGAAAGAATCTATGATTTACTAAACCCAGCTTCCCTTAATGCTAAGACCCTGGGAACTAACGTGACAGGACTGCGGATGAGATGGAGCAAAGATGAAGAATTCAACGTATAAAATCTGTTTGTGTTCTAATGCAAAAGCGGTGAGGAGCTCATGAAGTATTTCAACTACGGCCTCAAAAATAGAATAAACTCGGCGCATAAGCTTAATATGTCATCTTCTCGCAGCCACTCTATCTTGACCATTCGATTGGAGAGCTTTTAGCGTAATGAACCCAATCATATCCTCTACAGCAAACTCGAACTGGTTGATTTGGCAGGGTCTGAGAGAATAGGGCAAACTGGAACTGAAGGCAAACTTGCGAAATAGAGCATCGATATCAACAAATCACTCTTCACTTTGAGACAGGTTATTAGCATCTTGGCAGAAGCCAGTCGCAATAAATCCAAATAAAAAGTTCATGTTCCCTACAGAGACTCCAAACTCACCTCCATTTTAAAGCAGTCGATTGGTGGCAATTCCTACAGTCTAATGATTGCATGCATTAACCCCAACGACTCTTTTATTTAATAAAATTTATCGACCCTCACTTATGCCACAAAGGCATCCTTTATCACCAATAAGCCGACCATCAATGACGACCCACGCTCGAAGGCAATCACAGATCTCAAAAAACAAATCAAGGAGCTCAACTAAGAGCTGGGGAAAGCAAACCAGCATATTTAAATGATGAGCAGTTTCCAAAGAAGCGGAGGAGAGTTTCATCTACCATAAAGCAATCATCACCCAAAATATCAATAGTTTTCAGATGATTCCGAGTTTTCTGTTTCTAAGCCAGCATTCAAGAACAAAATATCCGAGAGAACAGTCAGCTACGATCAATTCTCCTAGAGATTAGTCGAGAGTATCAACATGGTTCGCGAGCTCCTGAAAAGCAACAAAGAACTCAGAGAGCAGTTAGAATAGGCAAACAACCGCATTGAACAAAAAGATATAGAAATCTACGAGATATCGAGAGAGAATGAGGCTCTTAGAGAAAAGACTGGAGATAAAGAGTCGTACCGCCCTGAATCGACAGGATAAGATCGAAGGTCTTCATATTTAAGGACTAAGAATATCAGCGGCCCCTATATGAATATTACCAATCCCCTCATACAAACCAGCAATGGAGGGGGCTTTACAGGCAGTAACAACAATAAAAACAACATAAACTATTGGAACTCTGTTGAAATCAATCAGTTTTATGTGAACTAAAAAGGAATAGACTCCATGCCCACAAACTTCAACAGGAGATAAGTGAACAGCGCCCAAAATGCGAGAATGGCACAATCGAGGGGTGGCTCTTCTGATCGAAACGAGAGACATGCAATCACAGCTAAGTTTTCCAAACGTAGTTGGATGAGCAAAAACTCCGAGCCTAAAAAGTTTCTTTCCTTCTATAATGATCCAAGCAAAGAAGAAACAGGGCTTTATTGATTAATAACAAATAATAATTTTTAATAAATAACAACAATGACAACAATAATAATGGCAATTAATCCTCAAATAAATAAATAGCCAATGATAAAATGTAATCCTATAATAATGATATTTAATGATAAAATTTATTATTATAAAACTCCTCAATTCGTAAGCATATATGTATGATAAATTACTTCTTAAAATAGCATTAGGAACTTCATGAATTCTTAGGAACCCCAAAACGAAAAATAGTACATCGAAAAAGTATTAATTGAATCAAAGAGGATGTAGGATGAGACAATTCCATCGCACTCGAAGCTGCTAGAATAATGTGAACAATAGGCCGAATACTATGCCAACCAGATGAAGATAACTGTTGGTGTCATCCTACTCTTAGTCATTATTTTTATTGTTGTAAAATGTGTTAGCACCATGGAAACGCTTTGATAATTTTTAGTCTCCATATTTCTGATTACAATGGATGGATTAGTCTGAGAGTTAAAATGTATTGGTTGCCATAAAAGCGCCAATTTTATTTGAATATCCTATCCTATATTCTATATTCATGCTATTCAAATTGCTTTTAACTTATTTTTATTGCATCAAAATGAATTCAAAAGTTTATTTATTCGTTGGAAGTCTTTGGACTGCTAAAAATAACGTATGTGAGCAAATTGAATTATTTCTTTGTTTGGATGACTATTTTGTATAGTATTTCACACAAAATAAGTTAAAATTATTTGCTATTGTTCTGAATATCGGCATTTGTTGGAGAATGAAAGAATAAATATCAATCAGTCAACAAAAGTCCAACAGATTCATTGTTTTTTTGATAATCGCTGACATTTCGTCCGCAGTACTCGTTATAATTTGAAGTAATAAACCCCTTAAGCTTTGATTTGAAGTCAGAATAGTCACAAGTAATTGATTTCTTACCACATAGGTACATATACTTTCCATTCGATTTGACTTTCACATAGAAATTCAGTTGATCCTCAGAATGCAGCTCAATGATAATGTTGGATGCAAAATTAACACCTTCTTGCTCGCAGTTTAAGGCTGTTGTCTACCCTTTTCTATACAATTCCTATATGCAATCAGCAGAGCTCAAATTCATCGCGAGATACAAGCCAATAATGTCTGTATCATGACAACTTAGAGCAACCCATTTGATTGTATTGGAGTCTGGAACCCTTATTTTAGTATCAAATACTGTGAACATTCTTTGTAATTTGCCAGAATTGCCCAAAATCGTATTATTATTCATCATTGTTATATGGTAATACCAATTGGCCAAATGTTTTAAATTTGTGAAATCCTCTTGAGTCACATTCGTTGGCCAAGGCCGCCCTAAGTAACTATCGACATGCAAAGTGTCATAGAATTCGACGAAGTTGGTGAATGTGGGGTTATTGATGGCATAAATTTGGCTAAGCTTAAGCAGAAGGGGGTAGTAGAGGAGATTCATTTAATTCAGTCTATCTGACAATATCTGGAAATTAATCTGTTTATTGATTTCGTATTTAGGGCAATTCTCAGGCAATAATTTATCATCCCAATGAATCTTAATTTATTGGTGGCCAGCTGGCAATGCGAAGTTGCTCTCTGTAATGTCTGTTTTGTTTGAGTAGGGTGGGATATGCCATTGTCGATCCACGAAATCTATTCTAGAGCCCGTTCCAGTTGGATAAAGCCCATAGAAAAACGACTACAAACTCTGTTTTGTTCTATTCAAAGAAGTTGAGTATCCAATTATTTGATTTGCATCATATTCTTTCTTTAAGAACTGCAAGCTATCAACATACTATTTGCGAAGGATTTGTCCAAGTCTTTCTTGTTGTTTCATACCGATCGAAGTCAGTTAATTCTTCAGAGGAAGAGCTTGTGACGAATTACCAAGAGCATATGTGTGGTATCGTGCCCCATGTCGAGTAACACTTATCACTCCATACAGCTTATTCTCAACGAGAGCAATGAGTAAAGCGATAGCTAACAAGAATTGTAAACTCATAGTTATTATTATACATTACATGTATATTTAGACTGATGAAGGATTATATGATCGAGATTGCCACCTGTTTTTTTAATAAAGTTAGTTGGATGATCTTCTTTCGATAAATGTGGTGATTGTTCTCTGAATAATTGATATGCTTTGAGTAGATTGTTCATATGTAATAATGGGGTGATATATCACACTTTATTCTTGTAGATTGCTAGGCCTTCCTTCTTGAGTCTATCTTCCCATTCTGCATACTATTTTTCATAAAGGGCTTGCAGTCTGGTCGCTCTTCTAACAATGAGCTCCCTCCTCCCATAGTCCAATTCAGTTTGCGCTTTCTTTTGCTATTAAAGGAGTCTCTTGGCTCCTTCATACTTAGTCTTGGTCTCGAACCAGTTCGTGGTCCTGGAAATGCCCTCGAGTTTCTTTGAATATTGTTCGGCATCCGAATACTTTTCGTTGACTTTGATTCCTTTTTAGATTGCTTGCATTTTTATAACTTCTTCACTTCTGAATATAAATTACAATTTCAATAATAGCTGAATTAGTTTCGAAGTACTTATTTATCAGCATTATTAGTTTAAGATGATTCGATTTGCTCCTTCCTGATAGTAATAATTATCTACGATGTTGCCTATGATTCCATGGTTGTGAGCAAACTTCAGATTTCGTGCCTTCCAGTTTCCTTCATTTATATAGCTTTCTAATTCAGATTAATTCGAATATATATTCATGCTCATAAACTAATCATTCAATCATTCAATTCCCTGAGTTTACAATGGCCAATTCCGATGAGGAAACAAGCTCCCATTTCAAATATTAGGCTTCCTATTGACTTAGTCCGCATAAAATTTAACTAATCTTTTCGATTCGTTGCCGATCATCGGATGTGATACGCTTTAACACTTATTTTGATCTGAACTCGTGCTGTTCTTTGGCTTTTTGTTCAAGGGCTTTGGCTTATTACTGTAGTTTAGAGTAGAGGGTTGGGATTTATTTTTATATTTATTACTTCGAGAGCAAGCTGGGGTATTAATTGATTTTCTTAGGTTTGGCAGCGACAGTGCAGAAGCTGGAAACTGGAGCTGGTGATCGCAATGGCAGAGATAGTTTGGAAAGTTTATGGATTTTTGTGGGGAGATTGATGGCTCTAATCATGCACGCTATTGATAATTTATGATATATGATCTATTGGCAATATTTAAAACAACGAATGTCATCAGATGTAACGCACAAATAACAGGGTTATGATAAGCATTAAGGACTCAATAATCCAATTTGTTATTTCCCATTCATTCATTAATTCAGATCGATCAAACTTTCTTCTTCTTATCTTCATGAGGAGGCATATCCGTGCGATATACTCAGTTTGCATAAGCATATACGTGCACATGCACATGCACATGCACAATTAGACATAGGCAACTCCTTATTTTAATACATTTAATACTCATTTAAATATCCACTGATTTGACTTAAACATAATAATCATCTCCGCATCCATGATTGAAAAAATACCAATCAAGACCTTCACCAATGAACTCAAAAATAATTAAATTTGGTTCTTTCGTCATCACTCCACAGACATCTCGTAAGCTTTGTAATAGCTCTTCAGCAGATCGTCGTTTGCGACTAAGACACTCTACGGCATCAGCATGTACAACAATGACAACAATAACAACAACAACAACTCCAATGATAATTAGAAAACCCTCTCTCCAGCCCAATTATCCTTAAAGCATAAATCATATATCCTAGGATGCTACTGGATACTAAACTGGTAGCCTCTGACAGCATCTGACCTTGATGAGATTGTATCAGCCCTGCCATAATGCTAAGATGAAATCGAATAGATAATCCTCGACAATGATTAAATGAAATTCATCAAGAACAATCATGCAGTTTATTTCAGCCTCCGCGATCGATCCCTCCAAATCAAACCAAAACAATATTTCTTCAATAGTTTCGATCAATCTGGAAAGAACCCAGCTTTATAGTATGAGAAGTCCTTTAAGAAGATTAATGTGAATTATATTCCCTATTATTTCGCAGAGAAAGTTAGGTTTGTCGAGTCATGCGAAACAATGGCTGCTGTTGCGACTGAACACTATATCTATGTGTTTTCACTGAAGATCAATCCAGGCCAAAGTAACCAATTCAATATCGAATCTTGCATCGATATGAAATGGTCGGACAGAGGACTATACTATTTGACGAGCACAGGGAGAGTTGGGCTCATTTAAAAACAAAGAACATTCCTCGATAGTTTCAAAAGCATTGGGACAACCCTGTCTGCATAAATCGAAGTTAATAGCCTGAACGAGTAGTATGTCTGCGCCCGTATAATCTTGCATGATGATATGCTGATTGGCCTTTATTTCCATTCCAAATTTGCATAGTAGATTCTGCTGCGTGTCCTAAACCATAGACAAACAGGCCGAACAATAAGCTGCAATTATAAATTCACACTCAAAAACTACACAGGGAATATTCTCTATCATAATGCAATTGAACACAACGGGTATATTTTGGTGATTATCTGTTCGGGCTCCCATGGCAAAATATCGCAAATCAATTAGTATAAATTCGGAATATCCTGATTATGGTTTATTGCTGTTATGGAACTATTCATTCTATTGGAAGTCTATCGAATTGCCCATCACATTATAGCTCTCCATTTTATCTATCATATTTTATCATATTGCACCTCCCCATAATCTAATATAATATCACATCGCTATAGTATAATAATATAGTTTCGTAGTCGTTAGCATTCAAATGCCACACTACCCTGATTAGATCGAGTACTCTGATAAATACATGGATGACTACTATGAGTATCGCCATGTCATCCTCCCCAAGGATACGTACAAGAAGATGGCACGTGGCAGGCTTCTCACCGAAAATGTTTTCATTTATTCTTATTCAGGAATGGAGATCTATTGGAGTGCAACAATCTCGAGGGTGGACGCACTATGAACTGCATAGACCTGAACCTCACATTCTCTTGTTCAGGAGAGCCAAAGGAACAGATCCCCAAACTGGTCTCCCTCCTGCCAATTTCATCCCACCAGCCGATGTATTCCTACATTGATTTATATGCATCGTATATTCACTATTCTGCATTGATGTTCCCACTATTGTGCATCGATATTCGGAATATTGAGACTATTGCCCACCAATATTCACATTATTGTGCATCGTATATTCTTATTATTTTGCATTGATAATCAGACTGTTATGCATCGCATATTCAACAACGTCAAATGCACTATTTATCACTTATTTCTTAAAGGCACATATTTGCCTTCGAGTGTCGGTTAATTGCGAAATCTACAAAACAAAGCCATAAACTTAGTTCAGAATATAATTCCAAGTTAGTTCCACTTGCTTAATAATTAGTGCCATTTATGAAATATTGACTGTTCCCTAGTTAATATCGAAGGAAGTTAAATTGCAAACCCTACAATTCAAGCACTAATTTCTTATGCATAACGAACAGTCGATATTGTCGCTTTACTTCTCCAAATAGAATATAGGCATCGCTCACTATTCTCAGCTACTCACCAAACTCCAATGCTCACAGATTAATTGTGTGATCTATCGAACTCACTAACAGCTCCAATCGCTCCTCGAAGCCCAAAGGGTATCCCTTATCATTACCAACAACGAAAGACACCAGTATTTCGATCGAATGGCAGATGAAAACATAAAGATCTTCAAGATCAACGAAAAGTGCCTAGCCGATGATATTATTTAGAGTAATTTAAGCCTGTTAAGAACAAATCCAATTAAAAACCAAATAAAAAACAAAAATATGTATATTCGTCAAATGGTCGAATAATCTGAGCTCATCAGTCTCTAAAAATAGAAAATCAAAGCACTTGGCTTACTGCTCTACTATTTATTTAATTAGGGGAATTATGGGCTTCGCGAGAAACTATACATAGACTAAATCTAATTCTTCACTGACAGTCTGCTGGGCAATGTCATACTTACCAACAAATAGTACGAATCTCTGTAAATAATCCGAGAGGAAGTCCATCCAAGTTTCATCAAAGGCAAAGGAAGGTCAAAGTAAGGGTTTTCCATTATGAACTTATTTGAAGCCTCACTTATCACCCAAGGGGCAAAGAAGATCATCAAAAGCATATTTAGGAACCCCACATATCGTGAAAGTATCCTCAACGAGAGAATTAGTACTGTTTAGTGGATTCAAAACTATTGCACTGATGCGCAAGGATTTCGAAAAATATTTAGGAGCGTACACTCAGTTGAGAGCATATTGAGAAAATTTAAGGACTCTAAGGTAGAGTTTGAAGATTGGAGGAAACTGATTAAAACGATCGAAGCCATGATCATACTGTTGAAGGTGCTGGTCGAAAGATCAAACTCCGCTATTGATGTGCCGAGCTTGATCACAAGATTCATAGAAAGGGTCGATTGGGGTCTGATTAGTTCTGTGCTGACGACAGCTACAGGCACATTGGACTTTGCGACATTTGGAATAAAGAGAGGGGTTGATTCTCAATTGGATGAGCTCAAGAAAATATATGACAATCTGCCGCATTTGCTGACTTTGTATGCAAAGTAGCAAGATTGGGACAGAGATTTCAGGATTATATTCATGGCTCAAATCGGCTATCTCATTAAAGTGCCCATATAATTGGAATTGCCCTCCGCATTCTAGGAATGGTCCTTATAATTTTCCAATTCTTCCGGCAGATACTACAGCAGCAACATCACATAAATGCTCGACAACGAATATGGCGACATTTATGGTTAAATCACGGACCGTGAGAAGAAAATAAGCTTTGACTTATAAGCTATTGTTTGTGATGCCATCGACCATATTGAACAAGCCTTTTGGCTCACATCCGAAATTGAGTGCTTCTGGGGTATTTCTGTTGTTTCTAAGGGCATGTCCAAGCCGAGAATGTCAGCCGAGGCTTTAATTGTGGGTGAAGGCTGGCACATTCTATTGGCGCAGGATGCCATCGACAACAATGCCTTTAGCTTTGACCATGCTCAAGGCCCTACGACCAGAGTCTTTAATTCTGAGGGAAACATCGTCAACACCAATTACAGTAATCGAATGATTGTAATTTCAGGCCCCAATGCCTCCGGGAAAACCATTTATATGAAACAAATAGCTTTGATCGTATTTTTAGCCCATATTGGCACTTTAGTTCCTGCACGTTTCGCCTAAATCCCCAAAATCGATAAAATCGTCATCGTAGAATCGACCCAATCCATCTATCAATAAGTTAATGGCTTCGAATCCGAAAGTAAATCCTTGAGTCGAGTTATAACTCCCGGTATCTCTTCATTTATGTATGTATAGGCTTCATAACTAATAAGTCTTTTGTCTTGATTGATTAGTTAGGCTCTTCGATAGATGTGGACTTAGCAATGAGAATCTTTGCATCAACCATCTCCTACTTATCAGATAACCAGACCAACTAAATTCGAAACAATCCCAACCTCGAAGGTCATCACCATCAGCATAAATTCAATATCCCTTTAAGCATTGTGATCACCCATTTCACAGAGATAATGTTCTTGAATTTGGTGAAATAGAACTATTTTATCCGTTATTTGACAATGTAAATGGAAAAGGGGAGAGTCTGCCTCTATAAGATAAAACCTGGAGTCGCAAAGAAAGGCTATAGCATAGATTGCGCCAAATCGATCATGAACGAATAGTTTATTAGCAAAGCCAAAAAATATTGGAACTAAATCAAGAACCGTCAATGAATGAATGATCAGCTTCTATATTTCAACATATAGCCAATGATACTTCGATTTCAATGTGACTAAAGGCAGAACTAAAAATTACGACTAAATAACATTTGTAGTAATTGCAAAATTATTTTATTTCATATAACTCGAAGATAAATATAATCATAAGTGCTCGACTCTAAATTATGGTTATCCTCCAATAGTTACTTTATAGAAGATATGAGCAGAGTTTCACGGACAGGTTTATCCTTCTATTTTTGTATATTTGGTATATACTAACATTTATCTGATAATAATAATAATTTATCATATCTAACAATCAACAAAAAGAATTAAGAATAAATAATTGTCCTAATTCTCTGTTTTTCTTTTATTCATTTATTCATTCATTCGCTTCAGAATATCTCGTGTCATTGAAGTTGGCCGTTTCTCTGGAGTTGTTCAAATGATAGTATGAACGAGACAGGATTGCAGACCTCGTGATGTAATCGAACGTTTCATTATTTTCATTAAGGAACTCCGACAGCCTGCTTTCTAGTTAGTGAACTTTTGAGATAATGCGACTGTTCTTTTGGTTTTGGCTGGCAGTTTCAACACTTGGAGTTGTCTTCATTCTATTTTTGAACCGGTTTTTCAGCCCTTCAGTCTTTTTCAACAAATTATTGAATGATTCGTCTAAGTTTGAGTAGAATTATGGATTCCGGATTTCAGTTTTTCTTTTCTTGAAATAGCTGAGTTCGTTTGGAGATGTTTCCTGAAAATTCGAAATTTTAGATTTCGGAGTCTGCGTCAGTCGAGTAATAGGAGATCTAGCAGAGCTGTTTTGATTGAGTTTCTGTTTGTTCGATGTGGAATAAAGCATTATTTTTGTGAACCCTAAACATAGGCTAGTCTTTATCTTCACTTCAAGGATGTCCGCTATGTTTGACGTGGCTTCGCATTAGAGATCAAAGTGTCGAACGGTCTCAAGTTCTTGGTTCGAAACCGTCCCGAAGAGAATAAGTTTGCGTATAAATGTGGCATAAGTTTTTTTGATGATCTTATCATATATTGCGCAGAGCGCGTGCTACTTTTCTGACATTTTTTCTGATTTATAAATTATTTATTTATAAACAAACATTAAATTCTTCATACATAAGTTCATATTCATTTGTCAGATTACTGGATTTGGTTGATTTCCCCCAATTTCACTTTCAAAAGAAGAAAATGCGAACGATTTCCTTATTCATGCATCCATGCAAAATAAAATGAAATCAGTTTCTATTTATTATAAACTTATCAGTCGGATCGATATCGCTGTATCTAACAAAGAACTATGAAAATTGAATTTTATACTATCATAATTTAACAGATAGTATGTATAAATCTGCTATGATTTAATAAATATGAACGAGCCAACCATAAATAAATGAATGAATAATCAATACTGATTATTAATGCGTCTGTTATGCACTCCAATAAACCGATTCTTCAGCATTTTAACTTTGGTCCGATGCGGTTCAGGCAACAGATTCAGTATTTTCGTTTATGTGAACTGCCTATAGAATGTTCCTTTTTATTTAGAATCTTCGTAATCAAGAGGATCTTTCCTGTTCAGCTTTCCTGCCTTTGATTAGACAAGCAATGTTCTTTTTGGTAGTGGATTATAAAAGAGATCTTCATCCGCTTACTATTTCCTTTACATTATGATATTAGTTTCCGATTTTATCTTGCTTGTGTGATTATTGTTATTAATTTGATTATTGCAGTTTCTTTGATCAATACTATGAATGTGATTATTGATTTTTATTTAATTTGTGTATGTTGTGTTGTTATTACTGTTGCTCTTTATGTTCATGTTGCTGTTGTTATTAATGCTAATGCTAATGTTACTGCTGCTGTTTATGCGATTATTGTAATGTTTTTCATTGTTGTCTTAAATTAGCAATATAGATTTTTTGATATCAGTCGATATTTATTCAGGCTGTTGAGACATAATAAATGCTGAGTACTTTGATTAAGACTATGACTTGCTTTTTTAATTAGTATAATCTCTATTGCGAGTTTAAAGTTTAGGGAAGGAAATTTGTATATTTTTCTGCATTCCAACGCCGCTTTGTTATGCTAAAGTAGGCTCAGAAATAGAATTCTTAGTTATTGGACCATGATTGATAATTTAATTTGTCTAATTTTGGCTTTCGTGCAAAACATCATCGCCAAACATATTCATAATTGTATCATTTTTTATATTTTCGTCAGTCTTTTGTTGTTTCATCTACTTTTACTCAATCATACCCTCCTTTTCTATTGAGAAGTGACTTTTTTATTGATTCTAGTTTTATTATTATTACTATTATTCGTCTAAGCTCAAGAATGCCAAATACACTTAGTTTTCATTAAGGATATGCACGAAAACATCTGACTCTTAAAATTTGAGGCATTAGTCGAATTAGTTGAGCTGTAAACTGAATTTTTATGACAGAAATGCCAATTTATCCTTTACATTGTTTAGATTTCCTTATTCGCTTAGCATTGATCTCAAAATTGTAATAAAAGCAGTGTCAATTTCTGGTTGGCTTTAAATATACTCCTCAAAGCCGACATCTTCGTTCTTATTCAAAAATTCCATAAAGTTATCAATGAGAGCACTTCGCTCGAACAAAAGTAACTGTTATTTCTCATCTTATTTGTTCTCGATATGCTTCAGAATCACATCTCGAATAAGGGCCGCATAGTTAATTGATTCCTACTCTGACTCTTCGCTGACCTCAATCTGAGTGAGTTTCAAAAGCTGATAATAGAAAATACGTTCGGCCGCATGTGGTCCCTCTAAAAAGAAGATAACTCTATTTTAATCGACTAGATTCTCCTCGAAGAATTTGGGATATTACTTCGCAATTGGAAATATCGAACTTTCCCTATGGTTTTATGTTATACTCATCGTTCTAAATATAAATTGCGATTTATGGTCAGCCCGTAAAACATTCTGATAAAACAGTTTGCCTGTTTGTATGACAAAGAGAACAGAAGAAGAAACGGGCTTACAATGAATAGAAATAAATAAAATAAATAGTGAGAGTGGGCGTATAAAAGTATCAATGGGTATTCATTCATGCATATTTGAATTTAATAATATAAATTCTCTATATGAATTCAGTAGCTGGCTGCTGATTACTTTCTTGCATGCACTTTTCGGATCATTTTACTTTTTCCTCTTTAAAAAAGTGAAAGTCTTCCTTTTTTGACATTATAATTTGATGGCTCAATCTCCTCAAGGCAGAAATCATCAAAAAGCTCTTCGGAACCCAATGGAGCCTCCAACGGACATAATCTCACTTTTATGGGAGAATAAATCAGCATTTGCTCCATCATCATCTCGATTTCCAAGCTACTTGACGCTTCTGTCGCAGTTTACTCCACTGTTGAGGTAGATTTCATAATTATATTTATTCATTTAATTATTCTAGAGCATTTATCCAATCCTCAATTTATATTGCCAATCACCAAAATGGTTTATTCTTGAGGTTGGGCCAACTGCTATCACTCGATCTTTGCTCTCAAATAAAAATGAGCTTACTCTATTGTATTTATAAGCCACTCTATAAATCGAATTTACTTTTATATCGCATCGCATCATGCTCAATATTGCGATTTTTATTTAATTATTTTTTGAATATTAATTTGAAATTTAGTGCCTCTATTCTCAAACTTAATACAATACAATACATCGATGGACGTGCGTTTCATTGTTAGATTATATTGAAATGTGAACATAAACAAATTTGATCATGCAGAATGCTTTACTATAATTCAGTATGTTCTTTGAATGTTTGTTTTTATCGTAGAAATGGAATTGATTGACCTTTATGATTTCTTGTCGAATGATCAAACAATGAGTCTTTTGTAAATAACAAACTGTATTCTATACTTGATTTTAGTCGATTCACAACTATTACAATTTATATTATCAGAGTTTCATCCAATACCTTAGCGTTCAAAGTAATACAAATCCAAACATTAATATTTTGTAGTTCATGCAGTTATTAGAATCCAATCATACTACCGAGAAAGAAATGCCTCTACTCCTACCTCAACTCAATATAAATACGTCCATAGAGCATTAGCAACAACAGCCGTCATATAATTATACCAGCAACCTTCCAAATATAAAGAAAACAATACAAATAAATTTTATAAATAGCTACGCCTTAATTAATTATGAGCTGCTTATAAATAATTAGGCATGTTGGAAGTTTTAAATGGAAACTAAGTTGAATTGAAACCAATCAGCTAATCTGATTTAAAACTCAAGGGAGAATTTAGTATCAGGAATGTTGGGAAAGAGCATGTCATCTTCAAGGTACGAACCTTTCTATGTTAGATCAAATCCACCAATCCAAGACTCTTTTATGCTGATCCAATTAAGAGCATTGTGACTCCAGGCAAGACGATCAATGTGTCCGTTGTTACGACTGAGCAGATATCGTCGGAGATGGCGAAAGAGCTTTCACAAAAGAATAAGTTCTTGATCTAATTCATCACCATTTAAAAGAAGGTTAACAATCTAGAAGAGGCTTTGTCATTTCTGCATGGCCCATCTGTTCAGTCGATCAAGGTCTTCCTGAATACCAGTAGTGCCCGGAACTCCAAGATAAGCAAGAATCACCAGGAGGGGTCAGCTGTGAACTCGAATAGGTACTCCTTCCATTCGATGGCCCCCAATAGTTTAGAGTCCGCGAGACCCGATCCAGTCCGAGAGAGTGATAAGCTTGAGAGACTTAAAGCTGAAGTGAACTTCCTCGAGAAGAAACGATAAAATATTATTAAGTAAATGAGTCCCGAAACAAAGAAGCCTCGTGGGGGTTCCTGTGGCAATTTGTTTAAGTATATTCTAATATTGGTCATCGGGATTGCAGCTGGTAATATCGGCAGTAAATTGACTGGCCTCGATAATGCTCTTTCTAACAAATTCACGGCCAAAACTGTGCATCATTCTTCTGAAGATGAGGGGTTCTTTTCAATTTTCAATTTATGGCCGGAATAAGAAAGGACTCCTCAGAAGAAGCCATGGTGGAAATTTAGTTGATTAATAAACACTTATTTATATGGCGATATTCATATTCATATTCGTATTCATATTAATAATAATATATATATATATAATATTATTAATAATAATAAAATAATAATACTTATGTGCATGAGCGTAAATATAAATGTGAACATGAGTAGAGAACTATATATAAGCATAGAAGCAGAGAAGTCGAAGCATATAAGAATGGAAGTAAAAGCAGAAGTATATAGATCCAATGGAAGAAACGCAATGCTTAATCAATCAGTCACAATTTGCATATAGATTGATCAATTTCATTCTTTATTGACAAGGTTGACAACTTCCTCTTCGATTTTGCCATCTTTCTTTCCCTTGATGTTCTTCTTGCCTCCCTCAGCCTTAGTCAAGATTCTCTTGTCGTTGTCGTGCATGTCAGCCAATTTGCTGGCATCGAGCTTTGGCCTTTGAATGACTTTGATCTTTCTAACTCTGACATTCTTGACTGGGTAAATTGGTGACACTTCTTTCGTGATCTTCTTCTCGACGACTTCGCTGGTGAAGAGACTCAAGAGCTGGGTGGCGTTGGATTTGGCGACTTCTTTCTGGATAATTTCGTTAATTTTTTTCCTGATGATCTTTTGTTGGGAGCTCAGGGCATAGTTGGTTTTTCTCTTCTGGCCATATGACTCTTTGGTGAAAGCAATGACGAAAACTCTGAGGACGTACCCATCTTGAGATTTCACATCAGTCACAGTCTCGATCAGAGTTTTTCTCTTCTTGATCAAAGCGCAGAGCTGGTCTCTGGTAGTGTCAACCCCATAGAAGCTGGTAATGGCATCTCTGCCTCTGGTGTCATCAATGATCAGTTTAATTTTCCTCCAAGCGAACGCATCTTGGTTTGGAGCCAGATCGGGCTGGACTTGTTCAACAACTCGGCCCTTGATGTTATCCTCGACCTTTTCTAACAATAAGCCAATTAAATACTTAATCCCATTGTCCTGTTCGCAAGAGTATAGCCGAATGATTCTGGTTTGAATGGAGCTGGTGCCCTTAGCTGATACCACTCCTTTCTACTCAAAGGATCTATAATCTTTTTCTTCTGTCCCTTCTTGCCTGCTCTTTTTGTGCTTTTGCCCTGAGCCATTGATATAAATTATATTGATTTATTTTAATTAAATTAATGAATATTCAATATTTCAATGAGTATTTGCTGCGCCCGCCTTCCACCACCTTATCTCCCAACCAGAAATACAATCTTATTTCTAGGCAAAGCATCCGACCAATAGTGTTGATCACCAATTAATTCAATAATCATATGTTTTATGAGGCATATGGAGTACTCTAAATAAACTAACACATGCTTCTCTTTTATTGTTCGCCATTGCATTCTTTTTTATAGCCAAGTTTCCTAAATTAGATACTAATTCAGGAAAGTTCGAAATTGTTCTATAAATCGCTTTTATTAATAAAATTTTGTGTCAAGTCTAAACTGTTCTTATTGAGTGACAATGGGAAATAATTGCGATAAATATGAGCTGGCGAGGCAAAATATAGCTGCCCTTTGCTAAGAGTTTAGGTTTGCAATTATCGGAATGATTTTTATGAATAGAGCATTGTAGTCTTCTTTATTTAGAAATATGGAAAAGAAGGTATTATAAATTCATTGCCGAACAATAAATAAATAAAATGATTAAATTGAAAATATTTTGTAATTTTAGAGCAATCCTTCACTCGTCCACAAATGTGATATATATAGGAGCATACTCGCGCATACAAATTCACATATAAATGCATCTCCATAACATACATATCATAGATAGCATAGATAGCATAGATAGCATATATACATACATATATATATGCATATAATATCATAATGATAGAATAGACCGGATGAGCTTCGATTCTTCTCTCAAGTGATCGAAAATATCACGGTAATTAGATTTAGCAATTTCCATTATATCTACTGTTGGAAGTATTTGCTATTGTACGTGAATAAAATTGCATCGCGTGCCGTATTGACAAAACCCACTTTTAATATAAGCCACGCATTATTTTGTTTTGTACTTCACGTTGACACTGTTGTTTTTTTGTAGTTCTTGATGGCCGTGTGCGAATTTGCATTTGTTTTCATAGGGACAATAACCGAACTATGTGTGCTTTCTGCAAAGCTAGAGTTTCTCCTTCCTGTGGCCTCTTGGTCTGCTCGGTTGCTGATTTGGTGGCGAAGTAGACTCCTCTGTCGAAATAGAATCTTCTATTTGATGCTTAGTTGCATGCCGATTGACTTCGAGTTAGCGGCTTCTCAGCATTGTTCTTCTGAATTAATCAATAAAACTATCTTTAAAATTAATAAATTTTAACACATGAAAAAGCAGGCTTAGAATATAGAAACAACCATTTTGATAATTCTGTAGGAATTGGTTGCATCCCTCACTAGTTATCTTTACTTTAATAGTTACTTTTAGGCATTCCAGCAGCTCAATGTCTAAAAAGACAGGGCTAAATCATACGATTATTGCTTATTATTTATAGAAAGTCAGTAAAGCTATATTATCTTAAAAGAATAAAATGCGAAGATTTTATCATTTATTCTGATCGGTAACAAAATGGACTTTGATATTTTTATATCAGAAGTAGCTCAAAGCGACATAAGCCTATTTTTATAGTCATTCATTTATAACAAAGGGCAAAATCCCAATTTCACTACTCGATACATCATCTAAATCTCCACACTAAATCTAAATATAAATTAGACCCAACTCTAAAATGTTATGATGCATATTATAGTACATTCTTTTCAACGAACAGAACTAATAAAACTCATAAAATGCCTCCCATTTGTTTCATTTGATTATGTTACACTCTTAATTGTGTACAGATTGCAGTTAACTCTTGAGTCCGATTCACCCTTAAAATCGAATCCAACACAAGAAATGAAATACGCGAATAACTTATGAACACTCATAAAGATATTTTCTTCACAACAAAAACATTTATAGTTTTAAACTTTCAATTTAATAACAGTATTTATATTTATATCTTCCATCTTCCGATATTGCAATAAATGCTTTAATTTATGATATGAGACCCTTCCACAGCTCTAATCCATCCGATGCCTTTTCAAATATCCTCCCATTGAGGATAAGTGTAGCTTTTATTTCATGAGAACATCCCTGCAATTAATCTAGATCTGTAAGTTATATTCGTAATTTTAAATTTTATTAAAGACATACTATGACGTGGGAAAGCTTCTTCAACTTCTTTAATGGCATGGTCGCAGGTATAAAGCTCGCTAAAATTAGGGTGGTCTCAAGTTTTTGTGATGCAGCCCTTCGAAATCATTAAAGTCAGATTGCAGACACAACCAAAAGATGCTCCATTGTATAATGGAATCGTCGACTGCTTAGGAAAGATTGTCAAAGGAGAAGGACCTCTTGCATTGTACAAAGGTATAAACTCTTGATTATTCAGGAACTGTGACCCCGTTGATAGGTGTCGGCATATTGGGATCGGTGCGATTCGGAGCATTTTAAAACTTCAAGAAACTGCTCTCCAGCTCAAGAACAACCCCTGATCTGAGTCGCCTCGATAAATTCATGTGCGCTTTTGCGGCTGGTTGTGTAAACTCAGTGCTGCTGGTAACAATTCGATGAAGTAGACTCCGATTGAACACACAAGAATCAGAGTCCAAATCCAAAGATCAGCTGCCGATAAAATATATTCAGGATCAATTGATGCATTTGCCAAAATCATAAAAAATAACGGCCTGCGTGGCTTATATCGAGGATACACTGCTTCTTTGATCAGGTAGTCGACTGGTCTTGCCTGCTACTTCTCAGTCATTGAGTTTCTGACTGATTTCTTGACTCCTGCTGGAATCACCAACAAGAAGGATATCCCGATGTGGGTTCCCTTCATTGCAGGAGGTATTGGAGGAACATCGTATTGGATGTTCAACTATCCTGTTGACTACGTCAAGACACTCATGCAAACTGACAAATTCGGAGAATTTAAGTATAAATCGACTCTGCACTGCTTCCAGACTCAATTTGCATAAAATGGAATCCGCACATTTTTCAAAGGATATTCCCCAACCCACCCAACCCCAACCCCAACCCCACCCAACCCCAACCCAACCCCAACCCCAACCCCAACCCCAACCCCAACCCCAACCCAACCCCTAATTGCAGTAGAATATAGTAATTATCTTTCGGTTTGGAGGAACTATATACACATTAAATATCGCATAAATTATTCAAGCTTACAATTTATTACCCAATATTGTTAATTCATAATATTGGCGCTCAAAATGGCATGTAAATTCAAATCGAAACTATCACTATCAGCATAAACAATCAGAGAGCATTGGCAGATGATTTTATGATGTTTTACTTCATTTACTGATAGAAATATGCCTGAATTTACTCTTTACCTCCGAGAAACTTAAAGTTTTGAAAATCATGAATATCCATGAATTAGCATTTAAAAGCAATATTGGAATAAGTCTTTTTGGTTCGATTTTTTTAACCCCTTAACTCTTTTTTGCTTTTTAATTCATTTCGATTGCCCTTTTCATGACTTCTCTCGCGATGCTGTTTGTATTCGATGGCAGAGACCTCTTCAACAGAGTTTTCCATTGACTATTATTATTACTATTAACGGTTTAACCCATTTTTTCCCTCAAAATCTTCAAGCTCTTATACGGAACTCGATTAGCTTTCACTAATAGTTATCTATTTGATTTCCTTACGGTTGATTTGTCTTTTGCTTCTTATGTAGTTTCTTACTTTTTATATTTATTATTCGTCTCTTTAGCTTTCAATTTTGTAGCCTTTCCCTTTTGCAGGAAGTGGCACACTATTCTTTATAGTGAGAAGTTTATTTCCTTAGGTTGCCGATTTGCGATCGAGCCCAAATTTTTATCTTAGAAGAGTTAAGAAGTTCTTATCATTTTGCAGATTGGAATATTAGATAGAAATTGGAGACACATTATTTTTGACGAGTTCGCGATATGCTTAAGCATTGCCCGAAGTTGAGAACCTTTCATTTAGGCTGATACTATTCTCTTCATATCTTCTTGTCTCCTCTAATGGCACAATTGGCTCGATCATGCTCGGCTTCACACTCTTCACAAAGGCTGCAATTTAGTTATAATTCGAATGGAGGCTGTAAGGGACATTCTATTGTAATAACATAATGTACATAAGTTCGATTATCTTTCGACCAGTATGGCACATTGCACCACCCTGACATCACCAGCCCTAAAGATTAGGGATGCTATTTCAATTTCTAATGGAAGCGGGCTTTGGGGATGACCTCGATTAGGCCTTATTCTTGGTTTGTCGAGAAGAATTCGCGATCATATTCCATAGCAATAATAGTCTCGTACCTGAGTTCATTAACAATTATAATTGTTTCAAATTTGCTCGCAATATGCACCAATGCTTCTTCCTTCCCATAATGGTCCATGCCTATGAATATCTTGTTGCCTAAATTGTTGCTAATGAACTATTAAATCAGCTCAAATGCTTCCTCTTTCTTGGGGAAGTTGAATCTCGGGTTGCAGAAAGTATTATCCAACCACATTTTGTCAATAGTTTTACTGCAGTTTTCGAGTTTGTTATTTATTTTTTCAGAGGGGTAGAGATACGAATATTTAGAGAATATCTGTTTATTGAACCGGAAATCCCCTGTGTATAGAAATCTGCCAAAATAACCCTCCAGTAACACAATCACAGCCCCTGCGCAATGGTTTGCATCGAAAAAGGTGACAGTTGCATCGAGATCTTCAGCCAAGGAAATGACAGTAGGCTGCTAATATGGTAGTACTTTGATCACGGACTACAGGTTAGGGAACTTATTGATAATGAGAGTAGCCGTGATTTTGGAACAATAGATTGGTCCATAATTCCAACTGTTATTGAGACCCCGCAAATGATCGGTATGAATATGAGTGAGAATATAGGTATATTTGGCATAGGGGTTCCATTTGCCTTTTCTGAAATCGTCGATGATTATGTTGGTGAAATCAATTTCTCCCATTGAGTTGCCGCGATTTATTAATATTAGTGTATAACAGTATAAAAGTATAAGAGGACCATTAGTGCAATCACAGATATCCCAATAATTCGAATTATTGCCCAAACACACACATACCATACACACACATATTTTCACATGTACTATATCATACCAGACATACATACATACACATACATACCATGCATACAGAAATGCATACACATACACATACACATACACATATATAAACCGATACCAACATTTAAACCCCTATAATCATACAACTAAATGCAAAATAATTAATCAAATAATCCAACCCCCACAGAACCCTCCCCTTTCAACTACGACAAACTTCTCACAGAGAATGAAGAACTACTCGCATAAATCCGAATGTAAAGCGCATACCGCAAAAACAAGAATATCATCAATAACCGCTTGGCTGTCCTGATTAACAAACTATAAAGAAACCTGATAATAATCTCAAAGAACTTACCACCAGAGTGCGTATGTGAACCCACCCATGTCTAATCATAAAAGAATAGGTTTATAAACTTCTATGCAAGGAAAGGCAATACAAATCGATGATGATCCATCCTTATTAAAATTGATTCAATTAATATTCATTGTAGAGAGTTGCATTCACATATAATATTGACAAGATTGAATGATGTCTGAATTGATGGATCATCCGTATTAGTGTGGGTTGCTACTGGCAGTTAACACTATTTAATATTTACCATCCCCGTCGGTTCTGCCGTAACAAAATGCGATATCGCCGACATTGCTGTCGAGTGCGGGTATAAAGCTATCCCTTAGGAAGAATGTGATGTTTTTCTTGGTCGTTGCGTCTATCTTCTGTTTGACTTCGAGCAATTTTGCATGAGGTGGTAATATGTACTAAATCTTATCCGCTTCCTTAATGAACATATGTAAGAAGCGGAAGGTAATCCGGACTTCTAATATAGGCTCGTAGGCTTTCACTTTCATTTTTTATAGCAGCTATTTTTTAATTTGGAATTTGTCGCTGTCGATCATTGATGCTTTATTTTAAGTGATATCTCGGTTTTATGATTTATATTATTATTATGTCATTGATGTGATTGTGTTGGTGTGATTTTGTGAGCCTGATTAATCTGGGTCTGAATTCAGTACTATAATATATATGCATGATTTATGGGTATGAGAATATATCAAAATGATAACTTGCTGGCATTTTATATAATCACTTACTCTCCAAGAATTCCCTTTGAATCCTTGAAAACACAAGTTTACACTTTCGATTCCTACAAATTGTAATAACGTATTGCAATTAGAGTTCCCAAATGGTTATACTCAGCTTTATAAACAGCACCACCAAAATTTTTCTCATGGAGCAATTTAACAGAATACTTTCCTTTAGCCCTATCATGCACTAACTCCCAAAATTTAACACTCCCATCCTCAGAGCACGAGACAAAGGTCTTGGATCCATTCTTAAAGGTATTCGGTTTCCACATAACCTGCCGAATCTACTTGCTATGCCCAGCAAAGCTATAAATTTACTCTAAGTTTTTAGATTAGCATAGTTTCCATATTTTGATCTCTTGGTCTGAAGAACCACTCAACAACAATGACTATTCTTAAGTGTTAGAATATAATTTAGATTGGAGAAGTTCTTCCAAAGGATTCTTCACCCATTAATTTCTCTCGAACCTATGCATCATAATCTCCCAAGATAAGCAATTGACGCCTTCGGTATGCGTTGATACTTTTGATAGAAAGACCAATTTATCATTGTATAATGCAATTTACCCGCCTGCAAACCCTACACTTATCAATGCCATCTAATCAGAAGGATAGACACTAATATAGATCGGGATGAACTTTGTCGTTTTGGAATACATAATATTGATGACTTTCTTGCTGAACTAGAAACAGAATATTTATTTGCTGATCGAAACTGCGTAGAATATGTCAGGATCACAATAACTCCATGCGATTTTCAAGAATATATGGTTTGAGTTCTTGTATTTGTATTAAACTGTTTGGCCTGCTTCTTCTGAATTCATCTACTTTGAGGATTAATGCACGGATATTGAGCCATTGCTGAAAGATAAGGCTAGATGGTTGCCTGTTGGGCTGTACTGTGAGTCTAGGGTCATTACTTCGTCTTACGAGTTGTAGTAGAATTGGGGTTTTATTTGTTATGGGTTCATTTTTGAGTATATTTTATGTTGGATATTCTTATTTGTTCAGATATGCATATATTCATCATCTATGTATTTGTATTTATATATATATATATATTTGTTTTATATATTTATATTTATGAAATGTATATACATTAAATTATCGACAACTATCTTCATTATCTCTATTTATCTTTATCTGTATTATTTTCAGAACAAATCCCCACACACCATCAGAACTTCCCTAACAACAATAAAAACAAACAGATCCGATTTCCAACCAAACATCCATTCTTTAATTTTAAAATCCCAAATTATAACATAAGTTTATAAATAGTAGAGAGCATGAGCTTAACGTCGCAATCGCACCGCAATGCCAAAAAGTTTCGAATTGTTTTTCTTGGCGATCAGGATGTAGGGAAAACTTCAATAATCGAAAGATTTACATCTGGCAAATTCGACGAAACATATAATGTACCAATTGAGCAATAACAACATAGTCGACGGTTGGCATTGATTTTAATGTCAAAGATGTCAATAAAAATGGAATGATTTATAGACTCCAAATGTGGGATACTGCAGGCCAGGAAAGATACAGAAGTTTGATCCCTACATACCTGAAAAATGCACATTGCGTTGTGTTTGTTTTTGACGTTACCAAATCGAAGTCTTTGGAGAATTTGAACATGTGGCATAAACTCTTCTCGGAATACCAGGAAGCACCTGGAATTATGGTCGCCAACAAAGTAGACTTAACACCTGCAAGGTACGCTCAGAAATTATGACAGAAAAATCAACAGGAATTAAGGAGAGGAATTAAGCAAAAAGCTAGGGGTGAAATATTTTGAAGTTTCCGCCAAAACAGGCAAGAAGATCCAATAGCTTTTCGACACTGCAATCGATCTAATCTCTGAATCCCAAAAATAGTAGGCGTTAATGCCCAACCAGAACTCCACTCGCGGCAAACTAGGATAATAGCATATGATATCTGATAAAATAGAGATAAAACCAGTAGTCACCCATCAAAAATGTTGTATCACAAGCTGAAGAGCTCGGCTTGACATCCTACATGATCACAATCATCATCTAATTTTTACGCATGGCTATCAAAAACTTATTTTAGATATTGTGCGCTATGCATCTATTTTATGCATCGCTTTATTTCAGTATAGTATTGTTGATTTAATTCCTTTAATTTTTATTAATCATCTGTTTTATCTGGTCATTATAAAATGAAACTGTTCGATATTCGATTAAAAAAAGTACTCAGCATGCTACTCTCATTTAATGGCCTCCTCAAAAACATCCTCCTTTTGTCATTAAAGCCCTTAATTCACTCTATTTTTTTATATTTCTGTAGAAAATGTGTATTGACATATGCCTCAATCTAAATATAGATTGGCTTTGTTTCGAGCAAAGGTGCCAACTTTGATACTCGAATACTATCATAACCGAATTCCTGCTGCTAGCACATATAATAATATTTTATCGACGGAAACATAGATATATCGTCAAATGAGAGCCAGCCGAGAATCATAAAAGCGTAGAGAATATAGAGAATAGAAATCGACCTCCAAATACACCAAATTTATGGGCCAAAAAAATGTGCCAATCCATAATAAATAAGTTAGTATAGATGTTAAATCTAACAACATCAGCAAATCTAGTATCGGCAGTTCTCGACAGAAACCCCAACAGTTCTCCAGAAGGAAATAATTATCACGACCCAGTATATCTAATCGTAGCTCCCATATCTTCAAACCCCTCGAGATCTCAATCAAAAAACAAAGTAAGCTAGAAAAAGTGCTAGATATGCTCAACAGCATCTTCGCGGATATGAAGGCTCTGATGGACAACATTTCCTACGAAATATAAAGGACTATCGATAATGTGACTCGACAGGTTCGTAAAGAAATGCATATCTTTCTATGTGAGAAGCTAGGAACTAAAAGCAATATCGAAGGGTTGTAAAAAAGTATTAACAATTCATTCAAAAGCGAGAAATCGTATCATTGCAAAGTGCTTAGGGCTGAGTCCTCGACAACTAAATAGTCCAAAATTTAGGTAACTGCCATGAAAACATCTTCGTCTTCGTTCGAGCCGCTCATCAGATTTCGTGAAGGCCTTAAAAAATAGGCCATCAAATAGTCCAAAAGGCCGAATATTCTCGACGTCTAATAAAGAAACTAAGATTTATAGCATAGCAGTATTGGCTTCCGGAAATAGAGCCAAAGCAGATTGCAGAATAGGTCAATCAGCCAGAAAGTAAAAAATATTCAGAATGTATTTGGCTGCATGAAGGATATTTTATAAAGATGAATTTCTGTTTATAACGTGCGTCTCTATGTACTTACTTGGTCTTTTAACTTCAAAATTACTTACAATTTAAACAGACACTCATGACATTTATTTATTGCATTTTCTTATTGTATTTTCTTATTGTATTTGCTTATCGTATTTGCTTATCGTATTTGCTTATTGCATTTGTTTTATTTAAAATATTAATGAGTTATTCTATTTCCATTGTATTTGTTGATGAGCCTGATTTATATTATATTCATGGCCATAATATTATAATGTTAGGATTTGGAAGAGGGGTTGGGGTTGGGGTTGGGGTTGGGGTTGGGGTTGGGGTTGGGGTTGGGGTTGGGGTTGGGGTTGGGGTTGGGA
>NW_028281900.1:0-46467 GCF_059751285.1 Brachycentrus maculatus
CCCAACCCCAACCCCAACCCCAACCCCAACCCCAACCCCAACCCCAACCCCAACCCCATATTGACATATGGTCTGCCGTCTATTTTCGAATCGATATTCAAAATCATGCGATTATATTATACTATGTATTGATACATGAACATGAACACTTTGTATTTGTAGACTTTATTTCTTATAGTTTTCAGTTTGTCGAAGTCACATTGCCTATTCAAGCTATTTTTATGCATTAAAGAATAATTAAGCCAAATGCTGCGGCGATATAAGTATCGGGAGTATGATCATTATGGGCTCAGAAATAGTTATCTATTATTGTGAAATATCAATGAAACAAAGTAATTCGGTATATTTATGTCGATATGGACAATAATCCTATCATAATTATTTTTCAATGCAATTTAGGAACTTACTTTTAACATTCGTCTTGCTTCTTGTGGCCTCAAACTGTGCAGGATCAAACTGGGCAGTTTTGGTTGCTGGGTCTAACACTTGGTACAACTATCGGCATCAAGCTGATGTGTTCCATGCCTACCAACTGCTCATCCAGAAGGGCTTCGATGCTGACAAGATTATCACATTTGCCTATAATGATATTGTAAACAATACAAGGAACCCCTTCCCTGGGAAGATCTTTAATCGGCCCACTTATGGAGATGCAGGTGTTGACGTATCAAAAGGAGTTAAAATCGATTATTCGGGGAGTAGCGTCGACCCCTAAGTCTTCCTGAATGTACTGAAAGGAAACAAGAGCGGAGTGATCGGCAAGGGAAACTAGAAGGTAGTCGAGAGCACAAAAGATGACAACATTTTCATTTTCTTCTCTGACCACGGCGCCCCAAACCTGATCGCATTCCCGAACAAGTACCTATACGCTGATCACTTGGTGAGCACCTTCAAGGAAATGTAGGGCAACTACAAGAAAATAGTGTTTTATCTCTAGGTAAATTCATAGATTATTGTATTTAGTCTTGCGAGTCAGGCTCGATGTTTGTCAATTTGCCAACAGACACAAATATCTATGCATTATCAGCTGCCAATCCCACCTAGTCCTCGTGGGGAACTTACTGCTCTCCAGATGATGTGATCCAAGGAACCCACATCGGAACGTGTTTGGGAGATCTGTTTAGTGTCAAGTTCATTGAAGATAGTGAAGTAATGGACCTATCTTCCGAAACTTTGCAGAGTCAATTCGAGGCAATCAGGCTGGCGACAAGCCTAAGCCATGTGATGCAATGGGGAGACATATCATATGTGGGTGACACTTTAAGCCAGTTCTTAGTCTCTCAATCCTAGAGGTCGCTCTCCTTCATTCAGCTCCGCCGATAGTTACCAACTGAATACTTCACAAAAAAATCCACCAATTTCGATAGTAGGCTCATGAAAGTAAAGATCCTGGCTGAGACATACAAGCGATTAGGAACTCCAGAGGCAGAGCGATAGCTTCGGGAAGAGATGGTCGACATGCAAAGACTAGACAGCATTTTCCATAAGCTGGCAGATGAGCTCAATCTAGACGGCCAATACTCTCCTAGACACATGAATTATGAGTGCATGAGAGCAGTTATGGACAACCACACACAAAAATGCGGGAGACTTTCAGACTATGGTCTCAGATATGCGAAATTGTACGCAGATGCTTGCCATAGATACCCTGCGTCAAGAATTATCGAAAAGGTCCGCTGCTGATTCATCAATAACCATAGTTATCCAATTTGACGACTACTGCTACATCATATCTAATAACATTTTCTATGAATTAAAGCTTATTCACAAATTGCGCATTTACTTATGCATTTTTACTTCATGCTTTCATACTTTTATTCGCATTAATGCATTCATACTTTCACGCACATTGATGCATACATCACTATTGAAACCTGATCATCCTCTCAATCATCACTCCCATCCTCACAAAAAACTCAGTAAAATCCATCAATGATGTATAAAACTAAATAAACTCCCCTTTAATTAAATAACTTATATGTATTGTGATCAGTACACGCGTAACTATCCCATTCAACATTAAATTTAAAATTTAGAATCTAAAATAATCAGATTGTTGATGAGCAAGGACAACAAATAAGTTTACACTTTCATTTATAATGGAGTAGAGTACGATGCAACAGGCTATGTTCACAAGCATCCAGGGGGGAAATAGTTCATTGATAACATGAAAGCGGAGAGGAAAGATTTTACTGAATATTTCAAGTAAGTTTATGGTAACCAAGGTGTCTACATTCGGAAGAGGCAGAAAAGATACTCAAATCCTTCCCCATTATCAAAACTGCAGAGCAATCAAAAAATGGTCAGGAGTATTTTAAAATACTGGCCAAAGTTTAGCATCTATATAAGATCAATTGGAAAATTTAATCAGCGTTGATTGCTTTCGTCACCTTCCTATTCTTTATGGCTTGTCTCACCAATATTGCAGTGTTGAGCATTATTGGTTTCGGAGTAGCGCAGATAGTAGTTGGATGGATGAGCCACTCGATGGTTCACACTCGAAACAAAAGTCTAAACATGGTAGCCAGAGTTTTCGCATCGTTGACCGGCGGGTTCTGCATGGCGTGGTGGTCTCCAAAACACAACATGCACCACATCTTCACCAATAGTCAGCTCTACGACGATGATATCAAACACGACTACAAAGTGTACCTGTACCCATTCCTCTACTTGAAATGGAGATTCGACTCCTTCACCACAGCAGTCAAGACCCAAAACTACGTAAACCCATGCTTATTTTAAGTTTGATGTCCTAAACATCCTAATCAACTACTCGATACTCTACTACTTCCGCAGCAACATCGCCTATTTCTTTATTGGGCAACTGCTCGCAGGCTATTACTCCGCATTTGTCCTCATTGGTAACCACGAAAGATAGAAGAGATATAACGATAAGATCGAGACATCATTCATCGACCATCAAGTTTAGACCTGCAGGAACTACTCACACACTTCGCTATTTTGGCTGATCATGATGGGAGGAATGCAATACCAAGCCGAACACCATATGTTCCCACAGATTCCATTCTATAGTCTCCCGAAAGCATCGGTCATCATCAAGTAAGAACTAAAGAAGCTGAACAAGTCGATAAGATATGGGCCAGTACTATAAACTAAGTGATTTGATATATATTGTTCTCATCATGATCGAATCTTTACATTTATTTAGGCTATATCTATGTGATACTCGCTTATGTGACACTTGCATTAGTATCGGTAGTGTAGCATGGTAAATCTGATGATGTGTGCAATTGGCAAATAGTCGATCACTTAATAGTTGTTTTTTGTTGTTGCAAGCTTGGTAAACATTCGAAGTTATTGTTTTAATTGTTTGAATTTTTATTTAATGTAAATGGAAGCAGTATATGTTTTAGTTACGAAATTTGCAGTGAATTTTATAACTTTTTGAGGGGGTCTTTTTTTTCATTGATATGCTGATGTGATGATTTGGTAAGAATACCTCTTAGATGGCCTCTTTGCTGCATAATCTTTGAGATCCTATTTGTAATCTCTAAATTTTAGTTTATCAAACAGTTCATATATTATTAAGACGTAAGTATTAAGGTCACAAGTATGAGGTCGCAAGTATGAGGTTCACAATTTTAGTTAAAAAGCTCAATAATTTGAACGAAAAGAAATACGAATAACTCAATAATTTTGCAACGTAAAATTCATCTGAAATTTGTTCAGCATTTAATTGATTATCCCTAAAATAAAATATATTAATAAATTCGTAAATTCATGAGTTAATATAGATAGATTGCGATGTGATGAATTTCGGCTAAAACTATGGCCTTTGCACTCTTCAGTTTTCCACCTCTTTCTTTTTGGGTCTCTTTTTATTTTTGATTCGGGGAATAAATTTTATTTCCATATCTTTGGAATCTTTGGCATCTTTTGATATGCCGATTTAACTGTCCTTGCTTAATGTCATCCTTTAGGTCTGCTTATGAGGACATAAAGATTCGAGGGAGATTGGCATTGGTCTCTTACTGAAATCAAACAGAACCCTGCTTTATTTCTACTTTTATTTGAGTATAATATTTTTGGTTATTTCGAGAGTTTCTTTACAGAATGAACTTGAAACTATCAAATATTTATCGTATTGTTTAGCGAAGAAGGAACTGTGCTTCTTTCGGCTTTTAGTTTTTGCTATCAGAATAGATTTGGAGGGAGCTTAATTATTGTATAATGAGACCAATGACCTTTGAGTTACTTTTGAGGACCTTGCCTCGCCATTCAGCTTCAATGGTAAGTAAGATTGTTTGGGGATTGTTTGGGGCGGCTGATTGCAGGAACGATCGATGATACTGTTTTAAAACTACTGAACAATCGGGTTGAATAATAAAGTTGGATTCTAACCTAGCTCTAAAATTGTCAGTGATGCGCTCAAAACTTAATAATCGACCCCAGGAAATAAGAAAGTATACCTTAATCCTTCAATTTTATGGTTGGTATTTTTCATTACTATCGCCCCGTCTTGCACAATCCCGTAGCAAGTCAATTAGAATTTATCATGAAAATGAAACCTGCGGATTTGGAAATAATGATGCAAATTCATATCCAAAAATATTAACGGGGTGTTTAAGTTGGTTCCGGTATATGGTAGCTTGCAATTCTGGCAGATTTCGTTTCTTTGATGGTGAAGCTGTGAGAATTTTGTGAGTGATAGTTCGTTTTCGGGGATTTTGATGAGCACTGTGTGGTCTCTCATTGTGAGCACATTTGTTGAGTCACATTAAATGATCGAGTATGGCTTCTAAATATGCAAGTTGAATCCTTCTCTGTAAATTTGGTTCATGTTTCTGTGGGGGCTGTACTTCAGTGCTGAAAAGTTACCCTCCTTTGCTAAACTAAACAGATATTCTTTGTGATTACTGTCGTTTTTGTATCTGCTATAAGCATATGTCACACTGCCTTCAATAAGCAGATAGACTCCTTTTTCTAATAAAGTATGTTTTCGGAAGTGGCCGATCATCTTAAGAGTGAGCACCTTATGCAGATCCTTGAAATATAGGTTCATCCCGTATCTTTCACATTAGTGAAGGAGGCACTCAATCTCTTACCCAGAATCATGAGAGTTGGCCTGAATAATCATAGCTTTCAGCTTATTTTCATAATAAAAGGTTCGGGGGTTGATTTCTGGTAAGTTTTCATGTCGCTTTGATATGTAACTTGACATGTTTGTAATAATATAGAAATCTGTATATTCTAATATTCGATTATTCTATTGTCTATTGCCTATTATTCAGTCGTTAAATGTTTGTCGAATGATTGCCTGATATTTGGTGAGTGGAGAATTATGAGTGGATTATTCAATTTGTATATTTAGATTACGGGCAATTAATAACTCAATTTCGGAGTGTACCATCAAACATGTTTGCATCCAGCGGAAAAAGGCTTAATAACTTTCTGCTAAGAATATCGGTGCTGACTATGACAATTTTCCTCTTCCTCATTTAATATTCGGCCTTGAAAACTTATGCTGAAAACTAATTCAAATATCAAATCGTAGGTCCTTACATGGCACGTAACAGCATCGGCCTCGTTTAAAACAACTGTTACTAATTCTACACAAAAAAATAAAGCTACGTCACATACTTCTTCTCAGAAATCACAACTGCCTAATATATGCAAATTATCAACGAAGTCACACATGAACATGGACAACTGTTTGAAATAACCTTTTCGATAATGCTCATGGGCTTTACTTTAATTGTGGAGATCCTTGGTTTCATCCACGAATATGCAATTCTGGAATATTTGGATAACAGCTTTACGATACTTCTACCGCATTTCACATTGATGATGAATGGGATAAACTGGAGCGATGTCTGCATCCAGAATTCAAAGATACTCGATTTTATCAGCTTTCCGATTCTTTCCTACGCGGGCCAGTTTACCTTCGGGAGCATATGTGTGATCGTTTTACTGTATTTTTTGATGGAGGCTGCTGGACTGCTCAAGAAATGGTACTTTGCGCTGGTCTTTGCATTTCTTGTCAGCTTGGAAATTATATACATATTGTTACTGTTTATGGCAGTCATGTGGGTCAGCACCAACATATAAGTCTCGCTCATTTTGATCAAGCTGTTTATGATTTACTTAATAGAAGCCAGGGAGCTTTGATTGCCAAACAACTCGCAAATCTGATTATATTACTATTTATTATGTAGCTTTATTTATTTGACATAGACCCTGGTATATGCCATAGGCCCTGAAAACAAGGATGCACGCATTGTTTAGAGCCTATGCTCTCGCATTTTCATACTTATTCTGCTATAATTATGCAATTTAACTTATATGATATGACTTTTTGCGATGCATTCATTCATTCACTCATTTATTTACTACTCAGAAATAGGGTGCCTATAAATCATATAGATGCCCCCCCTCTTGATAGATTTTAAACTGCTCCTGAATGATGTGGTAGTTGCTTAAACTCGCCCCTGAATTCAAAACACATAGTAAATTTGGTTTGCTTTCATAGCAAAACTCTCTTTCGAAGTTTATCCATTGAGCCATTATCACCCAAATTGTTTCCATTTCCAATATCTGCTTAGTTTACCTCGAACTCCGGATATGCTACTCGCACTTATTCATCACCTTTTTTAGTATCCTGTAGCACGCCTTTATCGCATAATCTAAGTCTCGGAAGCAATTAACTTCCTCTTATTAGGCCTAAATCTACACGATGCCTGATATCCCCTTTTTCTAGAAATGCTGTTTAATTTATGTGTAGTATTTTTAGCTGGCTTTCAAATTCAATTTGATTTCCTCCTTCAGCATTTGTGTGGGCTCATAAGTGCGATAGTTCTCACTATCGAAGAGATATTGGCAATCTTTTTATTTGTTTGCTATTTGGTTTGCCATTCGAGAATTACTGTACTGAAACTTGATCATAAAGTAAGCGAATAAATGTGATTATTATTAAGGGAGTGCTGTGCTGGTGACCTTACGGACTTTCCAGAATTATTTGGTCATCCAGTTTGCGATGTTTGTGAGCTGGAGGAGATAATTGAGATAGTCGGTGATATCAGCAATGAAGGGAGATGTGAATAGTCGACTGAGACGCAGTTATCGCCAGGATGCTCTTTTGCGATCTGCGTAGACCAGAGTCCGCGAGATAATTTTTGTGATTCTTGGGTCGGTTTGGGAAGGGAGAGAGAACTTTTTATCTCGCGTTAAACTTGTTATTTTGTGAATAATCTCTCCGATCTGAGAGCCATGGAAGGGATGACATCTGAAGTATAAGAAATGAATAATGCACCCAATCGACCATACATCACATCGGGCTGAAGATGGTTAGTTCTGCAATTGCTGAGGAGATGCAAATATAGCAGTCCCTTTATCATAGGACATACACTCTGGCTTAGACAGAGAGACTTGTTCGATCATCCTCGCACAACCGAAATCAGCGACCTTGACAATGCCCTCGGCCGTAACTAAAATATTCTCAGGTTTGAGGTCCCTGTGAATGATCCCACAATTGTTCATGAACACAAATGCCTCAACAATTTGCTTCATAATATCGATGATTGCCTCAACACTCATGCATTTATTGTTTTTCCGGAAATATGTCAGTAAGTCTTTCTCCTCGCAATACTCCATCATGACCAATAAGCTTGAGTCATCCTCCACTGCATAGTCCAGAATTGAAATAATATTCTTATGTTTCAGTTTCTGCATGAGAGACATCTATTGAAATGACTCTTCGATTTTAAATGGGTTTAATGCCATTTTCTTTAAAGCGAAAAGCTGCTGGTTCTGCTTAACGAGCAAGACGCGGCCATAGCTGCCTTCGCCTAAAATCTATAGCACTTAGTATTCGCTATTTATCATTTTACTATTAAGATTACGTATATACGTATTATCGAAAAATAATCAATGGGGGTCTGCGAAGCTTTTGATATTGTCAGCCGGCATTCATATCAGAGCGGCTATTGCTAAGTAATCAGTATCCAGTCAGGCTTGCGGGTTCTCAAAGTTACCACTTGAATAATCTGTAAGTAGGCATACGAGCAATAAATTTCTGACAAAAGTTTCAATAAATTCACGATTCCTCACAAAAACATCACAAAATGAGACATATTTCTCACAATCTTCATCCAATAATGCATAATTATATTAATCTTATGATTCAATCATCTCACTAGTTTTTATGCTTATATTTTCCATGCTGTAATGTTGTCGTGCATGAGCTGGAGAATTGTGACTAAATCCGTAAAGCGGCTATCTTCTAAATCGCTAACTGCTTCAAGTGCCTAATTGAAACTTTTCTAACAGACTTCGATGGCATCCAAAATCGAGTTGTTGATTTCATAATGGAAGACACTGTAATTAAGGCATATTCCCAATTTTAATGGGTCTATTTTCATGGAGTCTTTGATGGTTGGGAGATCCAATAGTTTCATTGCTTGTCTATATGCTTTTTCGCAATCTTACTTCAGTGACTTCATCCTGAATAATTATAATGAAGTTACTCTGATTCTTTGCCAACTTCGCACAGATATCGGAGGTAGTCTCCTTTTATTTTGTAGAATTATAGCTTATTGCGCAATTCCATCTTTTATCTTTCTTTGTCCTTTTCGACTATGTTCTTTTAGGATTTCTTGGAAATAAATTGGCTGACAATTTCAATGACTTCTCCACAAATTTATCGTATTTATTTCTCTATGTTCTCTTTGAAGAACATTATTGTCGGCTTATTTATTGGCTGTTTTTCCTTGTAAAGCAATGCTGATACCGCTCTCCATGCTGTTCTTCTCTCTGATATTTTACAGCGAAATGCCGTTGCGAACAGTTTCCGGTCATTTTCTGTCACTTAGGGACATTTCTTGATTATTTATTTGCTGAACTTGCACATGTCTTCGTATCTTTCAGTTTGTTATGCGAGTTGTGCGAATGCGCGTAGTTCTTAGAGATCGCTCATTTAAAATATATCATTATCTAATTATATGCATGCATCTGAGTGTTATTTATGTGTTATATATGTGAATTATAAGCTCGATTGCATTTTTAACGCATGAATAATCCTAATCAGTCGTTGATTGCCTCAAGAAAGGTCTCTGTGTCGAGTAGAACTGTTTCGGCTTATTTTAACTCTTAGCTTTCTTGTAAGACTTCTTCATCTTTCTTTTCGCTCTAATTTATAGCATAGTTACTAAGAAATTGGCTAAAGTCTCAAAACCCTAAATAAATTTTTGCTTCACATTTGCCAACACTGCGACTGACTCGTCGAGAAATTATTTCTAAATTTATAGAGTTATTATTTACATGTTTTTTGATATTAATGAGGGCTTCTTCATCTTGCATTGATGTATGCGATGCCTACTCAAGATTCTTTATTTTGACTTCGATGGATTTCGCCTCATTGTCATAAGAAATGTATTCTTTCTTGAGCCTCTTCACCGTCGAGGTTTTGATTCTGAGCTGTTTCAACAATTAAGCACTCATTTTGTAAATAGTTTATGAATATTTATTTGTAGTTTTGTATTTATTTGAATTATTTGATTATTGTATTATATAATATATATATATATTTTATATATAAATATATATAAATATATTTTATTTAGATTATTCAATATTCAGATTATCCAATATTTATTTAGATTAATTCCTTGAACCCAAAGAGATAATATATTTATTGGAAATAATGAGAATATACTCCCCAAAAAAACTACCCCCACCAAACATTAACCTCTAGACTAGAAATACTGCTTTCCATTAATCAAAAAAATACCTCACAATGACCAACAGGCGGAAGTCACATTTAAACGAAACTCTCGGAGATCTCAATAGTTATAAAACAAACATTCTGCAAGCTCAAAATAACACGAGAACTGTCCCCAGTAGTAGTAAGAGACCCTACTCTGATCAATATTTATTAAAAATAATGAAGAGCTTTTAAAAGTAGAAGAAATATTCCCTTACACAAAACTGCACACCCAACCCTTAGAAATATCATTCTGTTAGTTAGAATCTTGGTGACAATAATTAATCAGAAAGAAGAAGAGCAAAAGACTCGAGTAACTTTCAATATACGAGTTTAAGTAATAGCAGATTTGAAATCAGATAAGAGACTGCTCGAATCGGTATGCAGAAGAGCTGCTCGGCTGATTGGACAAACCTATCACAATGCAAGAGAAGAAATAGTAAGTACTTAACTGTAGTTTCGAGAATCCCAGTTTGTAAGAAGAAAAATTCGATTCATATAATTGTATGATACACTAAAACTGTATTTTCACGCATTCTATCCATCTATGCATCTATCCATCCATCTATCCCATCTATCCATCTATCCATTTATCCATCTATTCATCTAAAAAACTGATAAATAAATATCAGCACCAGTCCGAGATAAGGATGAATATAAACCAATCACATTTCCCCACATTCATAGACGATCACAGGTATTTTAGGCTTTTTGTGTTCATTTACAGCCACCTCAGTGATTGTCTTCAGCACCTTAAAAGAATTCTAATCATGCCCCTGTCCAAAAGGAATCAAATTCTCTTCAAACTATTTCTTCCATTCAGTAGAAATCTAGAAAACACTATCAGCTTTACCATTCGCATTCTTTACCATCGAAATCACCCACATCTTACTCTACAATTTCTGAAAGTGCCTTGTTTTTTATTCAGCATTCTCGAATAGATATTCCTCAATGAACTCATTGCCATGCGCACTTTAACCTGCAGTCCCATCATTTTTGTGATAATCGCCACCTCTGATTGCCTGATGTGAGATTTGATATAAGCATGATTATTTGAAGCCTGTGGGCTTGTCGTTTTTTATGTATTCGCCTGTGCAGAGCTGCCGAAAACTTTAACAAGTTTGGGGAAGCAGATGCGAATGTAATTAAAATTTGATGCGTCCTAGTTTTGTGCGACCTATTTCAATATCGAGAAAAATGATTGGGTTGAGGTTCTTCATGTTTGTATATTTTTTGATAATGTGAAATAAGCTATTATAAATCTGTTTAATATTTCAATAATTAATAAAATAACGATCTTCATTATATTTACAAGCAAACGCACACAGACACATGAACTTTATTCTTCAAGGAGATTGTCTGCCTCTCTCAACAAATTCTAATCCGACAAAGCGGCCATAGGGCTACCAATATTATGAATGGTCCTATAAACAAATCCTACAAAAATAATAGTCCTAAGCAGCAAATCTCGAAAAACTGCTCAAATTAATAAAGCAATAATAGCAAACAGAAAAACAAAATAGTGCAAAGATTATACCAAACTCGAAGTATAAACATCACAAAGGCTCATTTTATAAGTATAATCTTGAATGGCAGAACAAAGTGAAAAATAAAATTGAACAATAAAAAGATATGCTCGGAAAGATAGAAAGTGAATATGAAAAGAGTCTGAGTGAGATTAGGAATATGGGGAATACCATGAAGAATTAAGAGACAATGATTTAATTGAGGAAACATAAAGGGCCCATTAATGCGTGGAATTAGCGCTTTTAAGCGTATATGAAGGCCAAATCCATTGGAATTTCTGACCATTATTAGAATTTCACTTTCGAGCCCAAGATTAACGAAAAGAGTAAAAAGATGTTGGAAGTCCAACCCGGAAGAGTGGAGGATCGGCTGATTAAATATGGGGAAACGAAAAAGAAAAAGCATCAATCAGAGCAGTTTCTGATGCCAAATCCGAGTACTCGCAGCCACCTAAACTATGCAACCAGCCAAGCCGATAAGTCATAGCTATTTGATCGTCTATACAAGGAAGGCGAGCTTGCAAACCGTAAAAGGCTATAAAACTAATAAAATATCGAGCACACACTCTTTCATCCAAAAACCAACAAATTGAGCTAGCCAATGCAAAACAGAATGAAACTGACAAGGAAGCCCCTATACTACATTAAAAATGCACTCAGTCTATCCAGCCTTGAATCCGATCAACTCGAATCAAAGCATAGTCAAACCATTAAGAATAGGGATTCCAAAAGCTTTATGCTGAGAAACCAAGCCTTGCTCGATCTCAAGCGGAAGATGGCATAAATTCACTTAAAATAGAAACTATAGAAATAAGAAGTAGAGGCTTCGAAATGCACATTCTCACCTCTGCTTAACAAAAAATCAAGGATTATGCTGCAGACGACAGAGCTTATGAGGGAGGAATACGCAGCTGCCATAAATTAAAGACTAACCCAAAGATAGACGCACGATGTAAAACAAGATACAGACCGTATAGAGCTCGATGACCAATCAATATCGAAACTAACAGTCAATCGAGAGCATTCATTTGAACTAGATGAAATCTCGAGTATCCACATTCAAAACTACACTCACAACAAGTAGTCACAAAAGACCAAAAGAATATAAGTAATGAACCTTATGACCGGTAGCCAATCCTCAAATGAGTTTTCAAGCAGTAATCTCTCAAAGGGCACAAAAGAGTATTCCTCAAGAGCATACTATAAGAAGCCCATCAATGGCCAACTATTAGAAGAGTAAGGAGAGGATGATTAAGATGAAGATAGGCTTTTCAAGTAAAGTGATTATTAGAGAAATACTAGCAAGAATGTTAAGACTGCTGAAGAAGATCAGTTGGAGAGTTCTCAACCTATCTTGCCGGTGTCAAATAAAAGAAACTATCACGAATCAGAAATATCGATCGTGGAGGATGACTCACTGGAATTGTAATTGAAAAAATAGAGAAAATGGCAGACATAGCTCTCATAGATTTAAAACCATATATCAAAGATGATGGGGCTGTGATTCATCTGTAAGTTCAGGGATCAGGATCTGTGATTTCAGTTAATTGTGAAGTATAAATTGATTCTGTTCATAATAGATATAGCCTCATCAAATTAATATATATCAAACAGATGGATATATTGATTACTGAATGAATCAGAACATCTTTTGGAGGGGGAACTCGACACAGTCTTCACTTCTGACTTTAAAACTATCTGTTAAGAGTTTGTAGTCTACACTTTCGCCAGTCATGCTGAATGCGATCGAGTTTTTGATCATGTTATCAGTGAAACACAGTTTGCTCTGAGAAGCGGCACTTTTTATGACTTTTTTAACAACGTCAAAGGGTATCAGACGTTACTACTTTCCCACTTAGGCTTCGATTTGTGTTTGAATGTACTTTCTGTTGCGGCCAATAAATCTGATGAACTACTCATATTGCGGTGAATTTTTAAATAGTGGTACTTACTTCTCCCTGATGGGAATGCCCGCTTCCTTGTCTTTGTTGGTTTTATGCGTGAGTTTCTGTGCGGCGGGCACAGTTCCCATCAGGAGGCTGGGAGGGTTGAAGTTTCTGAAGGTCTGGGCCCACTCTTGGAAATCCAAAATCCCATCCCTTCTGATGTCGATGTTCTCGAAAGCCTATTTCAGCACCGAGAGCTCAGGAAGCGTTTAGTTTGCTTGCAAATAAACTTACTTCATCATCTTGTGGAATTCCTCGAAATTCATATAGCCAGTCCTTGGGTTATTACACTACGCTAATATAAATAGTTACCTTCCTGTAAGCATCCTTCGGAGTGATCATATAGTAGTGGAGGAGGTCACTGATGTGCTGCAGTCTTTTCTCCATCCTATTCTTTAGCTGGGTTTAATCCCCAGTAAGATTGAATTTCTTAAGGAAGTCCCTCCAATTGATAAGAGTGTCAACTTTATAGTCAGAGTAGTTGAGCAGTAAGTCTAGCTCTTTCGAAGTCAACGCAATATTCAAGATCCTGAATGCCTTCCTAAACTGAATATTGTTGAGCCGTCCTGTTTTTTATGTGTCTGCCTATTCGAATGCTTGCTCTAAGGTGCGAGGGCTCGCTGCCAGCATCTACTTGATGTTTCTGGTAATCTTTGTGACTTGGTCCTCTAATTTTTAAGTTTCGTCGTATTTGTGCTCTGATGTTCGCATTGCAGTTCCCTTGATTATGGTGAAGTCTTCGTATTGCCAGTTGTCCTTTGGGAACTAGGCGTCAATAGGGTTATTCGAATTCGACCATTACTGCCCTACTTTATCTTTGAAGTTTGCCAAAGATAGGCTATTGCCTTCTCCTACCAAATTCTACCAAATGTTCTTTGCATCAAATTTCTTGAATCTCGTTCCGAACAGTTCTTCCACAAACTTGAAAAACCTGTTAAAATCAATCAAGCTATTACTGTAGGCATTCATGCACCGATATGCTTATTCGCAATTACTAAACTTGCTTCTGATTTTGTGTAAGAACTCTTTAGTTTGCTCGGATTTCCAATTATATGTTCCAAAGGATGAAATGAAGTCATTCTCTAAGAGATAGCCCTTTTTATGCACATCTAACTCTGAGTAGATTCTTTTGATGATGTCCTCGTTGGCAATGAAGCCTGACAATATCTTCTTGTGCTCGATCCAATTCTTAAATGCGGAAAATACTAGCTTATTCTATCCTTGACTAATTTCGTAGAAGGCGTCGCCTAATGATGAGTACCGACGTGAGAGTATAATACCAATTTGTTGTTTGGCTTATTTGACCCAATTTGGGTTTGTTTCTCCAGTAACTAACCTTTCCCAATCATTTTCATCAACTTTGGCCCTTTTGAAAGTATCCAACACCTTCAGTATTTTTTGTAGCCTGACATGCGATATCTATCGTGGCTGATATTTTATTTTATCGATCAAGAAGGTATTGAGGTCTTTCTCAGAAATATAGCAGTCACCATCAGAATCAGCCAACTTGAATGATTTTGCGACAGTCAGCCCGGATTATTGATACCATTTTTTGATATTGCTCATGCATTGGTCGACCCAATCGAATTTCTCGGACTCATTGGCAGCCCCACTTCCATTCATGAAGCCCAGGAATGTCTTATAGTCAATCATTTTGATTTTTAGTGTGTCGAAGTAGTTGAACAGGAGTTCTTTCTGCTCATCAGTGAGCTATAGGATCGAGTTGATATTTTGGTTCCACTCCTCGAAGTTGATGAACCCATCTTTATTCGTGTCAAGCTTCCTAAACAGATCATAATGGCTAATCTTCTTCTTGATGCTCTTCTCCCGCAGTTTGATCACCAAGTTCTCCATGGCAAGTGGACATGAGTCCTAAGCACTTACAGCCTTAGGGACTCTGATTTGCTACTTGTAGGCATTGATGTCCTCGACTGAGATCTCGCCATCTTGATTTACATCCAGTTTACGCACGAACTTTATCAAATGCTCTTCATCTTCGGATTTGAACAACGCTGACTGTAATTAGCTTGTTAGTTGGCGGACTGAAATGGGCAGCTTTATTGGCAGCTATTTCATCAAAAACTTTTATTTGAGCACTTTAACGAATTACTCATACTTTATTGGCTCAGTTTATTCGATTTAAGTCAGGGAGAGCTTCTCTATGATTGTTTGATAGTTTATGTGGTTCTTCGAGTTTATAGGAAAGATTTTGACAATCTTGACGAGCTATGAAAGAGTCAGAGCAATGCCAAGCTCCCCTAACACACTTTTCAGGTCAGCTTGTTCTATATACCCGCTTCTATTTTTGTCATAGAGCCTTAGTTTACTCTCAAGCTCTTCCTCCATTATGTTGCGATCATGCATTTTCTTACGAAGACGCTTTAAAAACTTCTATTGCCACTCTTCATCCACAAAGACATTGGAAGAATCATTTAATTGCAAAACCTACAAAATTGTCTCCACTGTAACTTCCTATTTCCCTTTGGAAATGTATCTGCTCAAAAACAATGCTTGGTCGTCAGTTAGTTTTGTGTTTAGAATCTTTAATGAGTTCTTCAATGTGTGGATGTCTGTTTTACTAATTCCTGCGAGTCCCATTTCGGTTAAGGCTAACGATGCTTTCAAATTCTTCTTTCGAACTATTTAGACTGTGCTTTTAATGAGTGCATTTGTATCGAATTTGATGACTTTATTCCAATCGTCCTTTGTCACAAATCCATCCTTGTTCACATCTAGGAGCCTAAATAGCTCAGCTGCCTGCTGCTATGTAATATCAACTGAGATATGTTTGCAGGCCTCCCAAACCTAACTTTATTTCATCAGCTAATTTTGTTTGCCAATAAGAGCTAAGAAATCGTTAAATGACTAAAAATAAGAACTGAGTTACATTTGCAGCATTCTTGCATGTGTTCATCACCCATTACTTAACTATCTTGAGTGCCATGTTATACTCTCGATTCAATGATTTGACCTTGTTTGTCAGGAACCCACTGTTTGTCATTCGATTTATTTGTGAAGTCTTGAGCAAGCTATTGCGAGTATCGTACTCTTTAGAGGCGAAACTTCTTCCGAAATTAGTTAAGGAGCTCTTCATGACTTCTTTGTTGTCGGTTGAGTAAAAGCCGAATTCGGTCTGTAAGAAATTTTTGGCATTGTCGTCTATTTCGAGAAAATCTGCGGAGGAGTTCGCAAGTTTATGATTCATCTCTGAAAGCTTTGCGAATTTCTTTAGGTTATCAGTTGTCAGTAACATATTTCCTTTCTTTTTCCGATCGTCCAGGCTCTTGCTGAGGACTGTGCGCGTCTATCTATGCAAGTGTTCGTTAAATTTCACAGCAACCAACATATTTCGAGATATGAATTGACCGACATGTGGGATTTCAATGTTAACATTTTGTCCTGACAGGAGTTTTTACGAGAGGTATTTAATGATCCTGTTCACACCCATCTCTGCAGCATCTTTGGACATGTTGGCATAGGTGGATACTTCAATTATGTTCAATTTTGTCACGGGAATCTCGCCTGTTGCACCTAAAGCAGCGTATGGCCGTAGACCTGCGCCAAACTATTGATGATAGAAGATTGCTGACTTGAGTAGCAACCCCTTCACGAATTATTTATTAACTAGGAAAACAGGCAGCCTTGGCTTTTGATCTCTCTCTTGCTCGTTTGTGACGCCCTAAATAAAGTGATGGATACTTTGAGCCGAACTTCGGGAGGAGTGAATGTGAATACTCCTAAACGAGGGATCGAAACCCCTCTCCCCATCCTTAAATTTTTACTAATATAAAGGCCAAGTGCATTCCAGATCACACGCATCTCTTCATCGTTGAAAGTCATCTAACTTTTCAGTAATCTGAGTTAAGAATGTCATACCTTGTGGTGGATCTAAGTGCCAGTTACTCTAACATCTGTGATGACGCGTTGGATGCTCTTGAGCAAACGCTGATGTTCATTAATGATGCAATAAAAATAATAAGAATCTAAGCTGACTATCGAATCTAAAGTTAGATCAGTCGAATAGTAATAGAATCATATTTTATTGCGAATATCCATATGCATGTATATGTGGATATGTGGATATATATACCGAGATTTATGCATGACAATGAAGGCAATAACATAAAGCCCATGAGATACGCTATTACTCAGACTGGTAGAAAATGCAATACAATAAATAACTGACTACAAGTCGATAACATTACAAGTTCAAGCCGTGAATAAATGAATCAGCCTGTATATCCCCTCCAACAAACAAAGCCAATGAGAGTTGAATGCATTAAACAGAACAATAATGACAATCCACCGTCGATCCGTCAATATCAAAAACCCATTGCTCTTAAAAACTATTTAATTAATTCTATTTTAATTTCACAAATTAGTTAATTTCAGATATAATACCGATTATTGATAGAAATGAATCAAAACTCTTTGAATGATTGGGCAATTAATATTATTATAAAAAATAACGGTTCGAAAGAATGAAAAAATTGATGAGCTAAAAGATAAAGACTATTGGTGAACTGCCTCCTCCCAGATTCGGCCATACCTTCACTATGGTATCCAAAACGAAAGGAGTCCTATTTGGCGGTGCAGTTTCAATTGCAGGTAAAATTTATAATTTATTCAGGGAGGTTTGTTATTACCAACGAATCATTCCTATTCGATTTCGCCACAAATGCTTGGAAGAAACTTAATTTCGGAAATTCGTTTGTGCCTTCGTAAAGGGCTGCACATGCCGCAATATCTGTAAGTGAAATGCAAATGGTTGTGTATGGAGGGGCTGCATCAGGCTCACAAGGTCTCCTCAAAGATGAACTCTATCTGCTGGACCTACGGAAGTAGCCAACGTGGAAGATAATCGACGTTGCCCCAAAGAATAGCACACCTGGGCAAAGGTACGGTCACACAATGATATTCAACAAGCCTTACTTAATAATATTTGGCGGAAACTCAGGCAGCAAAGTGGAAAACGATGTGTGGCTCCTCAATTTCCAGAGAGGCCCATTTAGCTGGGTGAAATACGAATTCGAAAATGGAAGAATGCCTTGTCCAAGAGTCTATCACTCTGCTGCACTTTGCTAAGAGGGAAGAGTTGCTGGGATGATGGTTGTGTACGGAGGGCGTAGAGAAACCAAGAAAGATCACAATGGCTCACAAAGAGAGCTCTCAGTTTCTGCATTAAATGATGTTTGGGGACTGGTGAAGCACAGAAATGGCACTTGGGACTGGGCAACACCTCCTCGATCTTAGACCTATATGCCCATCGGCAGATATCAGCATTTGGTTTGCTTCATGGGGAGTAAACTGATCATAATGGGAGGCAGGACCAACAACCCCGAAGAGTCAGTTTCCTGCATTTAAATGTACGACACCGAAACAGCATAATGGCAAAGAGTTAATGCAGTCAGTCGCTATCGGCATGCCATCGCACTACAAAGTGATTATAAACTATACATCCATGGAGGGTTTGAGCCTGAATATACTGCACAGCCCTTAGACTCCATGGTTACTCTTGATTTGTCAGCCTTCAAGACAAAATGCCTGCCTGTCCAAACACTTCCAAATTCACAACAGCTTGGAGGAGTGCAGCAACTAGGGCAACAACTTGGAGGCCAAACTGGAGGAATCCATCAGCTCTCTCAACAGCAACAAACACAGTGCCAGCCACTGACACAGCAACAGCAACAACAGCAAAATTAACCTCCAAGATAAAGAAATATGTCTCGCAGATAAACCCTTCCTTTCATGAAATAGAGAGGATAAAGAGAAGGATTGAGAGAAATAAACGATTCCGAAAGAAATGTGTCGACAAACTCCCGCATTCGCTTAGAGAAGAGCAAGACTCAAGATGGAAGGGATCTCACTCCGAGCCGTGTTATAAACTCCTCCAAGAACACCAGATTGAGCAGCCAAGTAATTGTTGCGACAGGCGACAAACATAGCTTATTGGTCCAGCGAGTTCCAGTGAACAGTTTGATGGAGTAAAGCAAGAGATTGAACAATATGCAGCCAGAATTGAATGGCGATAGCACCTTCAATGAAAGTGAAGGACTCCAGGAGTTCCTGGACAATATTTTAGCAATATTAATGCCCATTAACACCCCATCGAGATTAAATGGCTCTAACCTCTTCCCTCTGAAGAAAGATAAAATTTATCGACTGTGCCAATAAACCTCAAAGATACTGGCGAAGTAGTCATCGCTCGTTGGAGTCCGATCGCCCATTAAAATATTTGGAAGCATTTACGGTCGATACTCCGAGCTGTTGAGATTCTTCTAGAGCTTTGATTACCCCGATGAAAGAGAAATGTAAGCATTTTAATATATCTTTTTGGGCAATTACGTCGACAAGGGATTCACCTCCTTGGAAACTATCTGCTTACTGATGACTCTGAAGATTAAGTACTCTGACCACATTCATCTGCTGAGAGGGAGGCACGAAGACTCATTGATCAATAAGGTATGTGGGTTTGGAGAAGAGTGTTCAATAAGATTGGGCGAGAATATCAATGACCCATAAAGCGTATTCCAAACTGTGAACTCGATGTTCGACCTCTTGCCTCTCGCAGCTGCTATTGAGGATAAGTTCCTATGCGTGAATAGCGGGATAGGCAGCATCAGCAGCTTAATCGAGATCAAGTAAATTTAAAGGCCAATCAAAGTTAAAGATAGCCCGATCCTCATTGATTTGTTATGGTCACAAGATGGTGGAGATCGAAATTTGCGCTACTCCTGCAAGAAGTCTAACGATGCTGATTTATAACTCTTCCTTGAGGACAATGGACTCGACATGCTGATCAATACGAGAGATGGCTTAATCAATGGCATTGAAGAGAGTAAATGTGTCTTAAGTGTCTTTTCTGTTTCGAATTACCCCAAATTGAACAACAAAGGAGGAATCCTCAGAATAAACAAGAATCTGAATGTAGTGCCTCACATTCTCAAGGCAGACCCCACCGCAAAGGCATTATGGGTCAACGAGTAGCAAAACAAATCGAACATCTCTTTTAATTAGTCTTAGTTGTCGCTCAGAAAGACAATGTTTTAAATCCCCAATTGATGTGCATCCTTAATCTGAGATTACTTTATTTACTCAATATTCAAACTATAATAGTTCATTGAATCACACAGTTTTGAATTTCATGCATTTTTCATCAGTTGTGGTGTGTTTTATTCCAGTTTGGGCAATTTTGGCTTATATACAAAAATAGTTATCTTTTTCTTTGAAATCTCTTCACTCGTTGCGAGTAGGGCGATAACTATATTTAATGGCGAATAATCTCATTCCAGTATAAATATCAATCAGCAACAGAAACACTTTTTAGATTATTTTTATCCCTCGAGAATAACCTGATTCGGGATAAAGTTGACTGCATTAAGTTATAATAACCTTCAAGCAAAGTCCTCAGGGCATTTATGAGGCAACCGTCACTAATTGCGCATCCCTACTCATAGATTATTTTGTTGTCCTTTGCGAACTGTCGAGTTTGGCTTTATGAAACAGCCCTTGCTTTGCTCATTAGGTTCTGGCACAAATCTTTTTTATTTCCAAAGAGAATAATGGGGAGCTCAGGGTGTGTTTCATGGATATCTGCACATTGTGATAAATTGTACCGATTATCCATTATTTAGCATCGTGGAAACTCTCAAAGTTTGTGAGATCGAACACAATAAGAGCTGCTGACACTTTCTCTAAGTATTAGTTCGCCATTTGTCTGAACTTGCTCTGTCCGGCTATCTATAACATTTGCTTACATATATCCCAAAATTTAAAGCGAAAGCGTTGGTTTTTATGTTCCAGATCCATTGCTGCGAATTCCACACCGATGGTTGGCACAATTTTCCTATTGCTCTTATTAAATGCGCAATGATGAATGAGGGTTGTTTTGCCAACGAGTATATCGCCTAATGCAATTACTGAAATACTCATAATTTGTGATACTTTCGACTGTTTCACACAGAGGCATTTGGCTAATTTCCCTTAGCATCTAATTGCAGAATATATTCTATTTATAAATATATAGAGCAATGCAATAATCTTACACTGTCTCCAGTAAACAAACCCCAAACCTAAATTTAAATTTAATGGGCAATTGCATGTTTCACGCCATATTGTATTCGAATGCGTATAAATTTGAATTGCAAAACAATTCTTGAAGATATTAAAGCAATGGACACAGAAGCAGCTCTTCGTTAGGATTAAATTAATCTACTGGATTCATCCTTTTCTTTTCATTAGTCCTCATTGTAATGTACTAAGAAATATAGAAAAATCATGAAAATCGCATAAAAATGACAAAACAAACATAGTTATCTTCAAACGTATACTCCTGCAACAGGAAACTGCTCCCTAAAATCATACTACATAGTCCTTAATTGCATTTCTGGGGCACATTCGAATTCGTGGAAAGTCTGATAATTACTCAGCGATTTGACAAGTGGACCAAAATTAAAAAGAAGCATAAAATATCTGAGTTTTAATTCAAGGAACAAAAAAAGAAAATGCGATTGAAGAAGAACTAATTAATTAAGTCTGATGTTCGATGATCATTTAATTTTTTACCTTCGAATGTAACTATTGAATGAATCGATTGAGTGAGTGACCTCCTTCATATGCTATTATTATTATTATCTAAGGGCACATGAAAGAATCAGCACAGACGTAACTCTCAAAATACCACCCCCAAATAAATTCATTCGAGATCTCGACAGACGAATCCTCCACGATACAGCCCAGCAACCATAAATATGGCAACCTGAAAGTCCTATTCAAAAACGATAAGTTTTTGCTCACAATTGGCCCTGATTGTACACTAACGCTCATAGAATAGACCCCTGCTTTTTAATGGCATTTGTTTTGTTCCTAGCTATCGATGCCTTCACTATTTACACTGTGTTCCACAACACTGGCAATATGGCATTAAAGCTGGCTTACTTATTCGGGGGGATATTTCAATTAAGCTGCTATGTACTATTGGCGATCTCGGACCCAGGTGTTGTGACAAGTGTGGATTTCAATACCTAAGGAGAGCAATAGGCAGCATCCAACACCAATAGGTTGTTCATAGTAAATAAATGTAGGTTCTGCAGATATTGCAATATCCCAATGATGCCGAAAACTAGACATTGCAAAACTTGTATGGTCTGCATTAAGGGGTATGATCACCATTGCCCTTGGTCGTCAAAGTGCATAGGAAATAATAACCTTATTCGTTTCTATTTGTTCTGTTTTTCGAGTCCTGTATACTTGCTCTGCTGTATTATTGGGTTGGGTCTGATCTGAAAGATTGATTATAATATCCTGCATTGATTCTGCATCGATTCGACGATTGATGATTGATTCTGATATCCAACGATTTATTTTGATATCCTATGATTTATTCTGATCCTAAGTCATTAATGGAATATCAATACATTATTCGATTGCGAAATATATCTAATTTTCTGCCCTGAGGAATATGCTTAGACATTGCTGAGTGCCTGAATACTGAATGTCTGAATACGAAACTACGCCAAATAACCGAAAATACACATCATTTAATGAGTCTAAACCCTCCTTCTCTTTTCTTGACTTCGTAGCTCCCAATTGAGCTAAATCTTTAAGAAAGAGATATCTTCATCTTCGGGCCCGGACGAGCACTATTTTATTGGATTTTATTCCTTATCTTTGTGAATGTCGGATCTTTCTTAGCCTCAGGCTTCAAACGTACAGGCATAAACTTCCGCTAGCTTTAGACATTCTTTATCGTTTCCCTTCGCATTTCATTTTTAGGAGTGTAATACTATTGATTTGAGTTTAATGATATTTTTGTGTCAGATGTTAACTGCAGTCTTAATGACTTTGTTCGTTGGTCTCTCCGTTAGTTGCATTGGCTGTGTTAATTACGCTGTTGACCGTAGTTTCGCTGATGATCATAATTGCTCTACTGGCCGTAATTCCATTAATTGCGTGGATTATAAGCTGCCCTGACTGAATTGATCATTTGATAGCTCTCTTGGTTGAGATTTCCAGTTTGATTATGAGTGCGCTGGGTGTCATAATGGTCTTTGCACTTCTTCTCGGACTGCATTCGTTCATTGATTTAATTCTTGTTATAGTATGTCTTCTATTGAGATGTCGCATAGCTTGAAAAATAGTTACTTTTCTGATCACTTTTCTTTGCAGAAGAGTAAGCATTGTAATATGCCTCAGATTTGCGCCGCATGGGTTGCGCATTGATTCGTGGCTATTCATAAATTTTGCATTTTTACTACCTTTCCGACAACAAAGTGTGGGATCTCTTCGCGCTATTCTCAATGAGGTCTAAACGTAGTTGAAATTAGTTTGATTTCGCTACAGAAAGGGGGTAGTTGATTTAGTTTTGAATATGGTTTTTCTTTTTGTAGTGGGTCAGCTCGGAGAAGTAACTGTGAGTCATCACTTCATGGATATTCAAACGCATATGTGGAACTGTCTCAAGCATCCCTATGATTAGTTTGGCAGCCTAAACTCGTAAGTTTTTAGTAAGCTCATTGATTTGTGGCTTCTTGGCAGGGTTCAAGTAGACTCCCAGCTCTCGAAACTTCTGCATTGCAGGTGCCCAGTTTGGAAATCCACAGATCTAATAAATCCAGTATAGCTGGTCAATATTAGAAGCACTCTTAAACACCTCTTCCCCCAAATACAGCTCCAGCAAAACAGCCCCTAACGAAAAGATATCAATCTTGGAGTCATATGGTAGCCCTAATACAATTTCCAAAGGCCTGTACCATCTTGTGACCATATACTTGGTGTTTTTAGCAGAGGCATGAGTCTCTGTAGCAAAGCCGAAATCGATGATTTTCACGAGCGAAGTCTCAGGGTCAAACAATATATTTTCTGGCTTAATGTCTCGATGCATGATGCTGAGCGTGTGCATATAGAATATGGCTTGACACACCTGGTGGAATATCTTTGTTATTTCTCGGTCTGACAATCGCATTCTTTTTTATTTCCACAACTCCTTGTAGTAGGTGATCAAGTCATAAGGCAGATACTACAGCACTAAGTAAGTGTAATTCGTGTCATTGTAGCACCCGAGCAGCTTGACAATATTGGGGTGATTGAATTTTTTAAGGATCCTGATTTCGCGATTGAGAACAATTCTGATATCTGGGTTGTTATGATGCGTCTGCTTGATAGCTACATAGATATTGTTCACATTGTCCCATGCCTTGAAAACTTCGCTGTAGGCCCCGCTACCAATTTTCTTTATTAACTCAAATCGCTACATGTTTATAGGACTCAAATCATATTTCGGGCCACAACATAATTATTACTCGATTTAAAATATTTACGTAATTACCGGATCCACGAAATAAATCGAATGCAATCATTTTGGCTTTATTGGATCTAATTTACGCATGGTCTCAGACTTCTTCACAGAAAAGTTATCGGAAGAAGTGAGCTCTTTTAATTATGCCTTCTTCTCTCTGAGAATGTTTTCAAGCCTCCTATTCTCTATTTGCATGTTCTATAATTTCTTGTTTAATTGTTCAATTTCCTTTTAATGTTTCCTCTCAGAATTTTGCATAGAAGAAATTGCAATTTATTTTTTAATGAGTAGCTCGTCCAATGTTCTCTGATTGCATATCAATACTTTATTTGATTAGAGGCTGCTTCCTTTTATAATCTATTTCACTGAATTAATTTTAGTTGGCTTCTTCTTCATTTAACTGTTGCTTGCTTACTTTCTATGTTTGTGTTCAAGTTTTCTCTATTTGTACTCTTCGAAAGTTAAGGGTGTGAAATTGTTTGCTTGACATATTTTAACGTATTATTTGTAGATTTAATTTGTTTCTTATTTTCTTTTTTGTAGATTCTTTTCTTTTAGTGTGTGTTTCTATTTCGTCATTCCAAAGGTAATTTTATTTTTCTTTAACTATTCCAGCAATTTCGTCAGCTTCACTCCGTCTTTCTACTTCGCTTTAGATTGTATAGCTTTTTATTGTTTTCTTTTCACAAACTCGAGATCTTTGATTTAGTCCTTAATAGTCTTTAAAAGTTCGTTCCTGTCGCCAATTTAAGCCTGCAATTAATCTAAATGCGAGGTTGTTATTTTGATATTTTTGGCCTACAATGCCTTCAGTTAGTACTGACAGTTTTCGAGTAAATTTTTCGCAATTTATATTTAATAGTCTAATTGTCGCATCATTTTATGCTTATTTGTGACAAGTACAGTATTGCGTTCTGAAATGGTTGTTGGTGTGAGGAGATTTTGTGATTTCGGTTTATTGGGGTTGAGTTTATTTACTGAAGTGTTCGCCTGTGGCTGAAGAGAGAGGCTACTGATTTTGGATTTGAAGTTTTGTAGAGAATTCTCGAGTTTGTTCTCCTCATCTTTGAGTTTGATAATCTGTTACTATTGTTATTTTAGTTTATTGTGCGATATTGTCAACTGTTCCTGTTTCATTTATAATAATTTATGGATGCTATATATGCAACCATGAACATGAGTGAATACCTATTTTCTCTAACAGTAGCATTATTATGCGAACGAGATATCATTAAATAATCCAAAATGTTCAATAAACTGCTAAACAAAGGATATGAAGCAGAATACTGTGAAATATGCAAAGCATCGTTCAACTTCCTGTACATATCCTCCATATTGTCAGCAAATTCGAACGTATTCACAAATGCAAGAGATGCCAAAAGTATATCTGTCTAAAGTGTGGCACTCATAAACAAAAAGTGATTGATGAGGGAGATGTATGGACGCAATAGGCACATCGAGTTTGTACGGACTGTTGGCTATAGCTGAATCATATTCATGATACTATTTCCCAAGTAAGTTCATTGAGAAATCATGTAGAATTAAATGGATTGGAACAAGCAAAGTAAATTCGGAATACAGTGGATTGAGAAAATGTACTTATTGTGCGCATCCTTAGGAATCAAAACGGGACAAAGGATTATTAATATCAGCATTTTCTGAGGCTATTCTACACTAATATTAAGAATTTTGAGGAGGAGTGTGAGATTATCGATAAGGATGTAATCAAGGGTCGGACGGATTACAGTGTCTTCAGTTACTCGCTGAAGGAGTTCTTCTATATTGTGCAGCAAAAGGAGGAGGATAAATCTTTGGTGCGTAAGAATATGGCAAATGTGTTGTATGCCGTCGCTGCCCGCTTGGACCAAGTGGGCTATGTACAAGGAATGAGCAATATTGCGGCATATTTACTCTGTTTCTGCGATGAGCAAGGAGCTTACACAATCTTTTGCGATATCATCGAGAATATCTATCCCCCGAAATTCTTCACAAAAGGTAACTATGGCATGAATCTGCTCGGACTCATGGCATAGATTCATTTCTTAAAGGCCTACTATACGCACTGGGTGCAGAATGTCAAGGCAAAGCTAATATCGCATGATAGGCAGCCTTATTCCTCTGATTAATTGAATCATATTACAATGATTGTAGAGCTGAGCTCTTCCAAAGCTCTACTCAGCCTATTTACAGGATTCTTAGCATACAGCCATGTCAATTTCATATGGCAATAACTCAAGGCTCACAGGACATTCGATGTTATCGAAAAGTCATTTTTGGCAGTGATGTACTTACGACGGGAAAACCTCCTTGAAAAAAAGTCATTTAAGGATCTATAGAAACTCTTCGAGACAATAAACCTGGAAGAGTTCATTGAAACATACCACGACATCTAAATCGACCAAACAATGAGAGCAAACATCATTCAGTAGTACTACGACGGCCTCAATAAGAAATGGAGTTCAAACTTAGATTACAATATAAAAAACCTGTACAAATACACAAACTTCACCCAGGAGGAGATGAAGCTCATTCAAAGTAGCTTTCTAGGGAGCTAGAAGGCAGGAGCTGAGAACTTCTGCTTCAAGAAGTAAGAATTCACAGAGCTCGTCTAATGCTTTTACTAGATCTTAAAAAACAGTTTAAGCGAAGATAATCCGATTATTGAAATTACTCCGTACTTTGTTTCAAAGATCTATGACACCTATAATTAGAATAACAAAGAGGGGCTTGATTTTAGGTAGTTCATTTGTTGTCTCTCTGCCTGCACCAAGAGTAAACTCAAGTAACGGCTGTGCGCGATAATTAACACTTATGAGGATAAGAACAATCACATAACATTTGCAAGCTTTGAGAAGCTGATTAAAGGCCTGGTTGAATTGTCCCCAAAAAGCATAAACTAACAAAAATAGGCCTTTTTGTCACGAATGAATCAGTATTTCAAACACCAGCAACAGATATCTATCAGCGAATTGCATATACTCCTTAATGACGACTTCATCAATTAATTGGCAGTTTACATCAAAGCTGAGACTCCCAACATCATTGAGTACACAATTGCAACCTACAAAGCAAAGAGATAATGAATGATAGGTTATTATTGCTTGTTATCAATTAGCAAAGATGTTTAATTCGATATTTATAATTATGTATCTAATTTTTTTATGTTTGGTGTTTTAATAGGTTCGTTGATTCGATCAATCATAATTTGGATTTATATGCCTTTCTGACGCTTTCTACTGCGAAAGGAAAATTTGGCATTGCGAGGGTATTCCCACCGTCTACGATTAGTGTGATTCCGGTAATATAGGAAGCGGCTTCTGTTGAAAGGAAAATTGCGGAATAAGCAATATCTGAAGTCTTGCCAAGTCTTTGCAAAGGTATATACTCGATCATTTCATCTGACTTTTGTCCTCCATTTAACCTTTCGAACCCCTCAGTTTTCTATATGATTCCTGGGCAAATTCCAACAACGCGGACACCTTTCGGTCCTAATTAAACTGCCATATGTTTGGTCAGAGCATCGACTCCTGCCTTAGCAGTGCCTGCATGAGCTTGCATAAGAGTTCCATTGTAATGCAAGTTTGCGCTGATATTGATAATGAGTCCACCCTTTTGGAAGCTAAGCTCGTTGACATACTTCGAGAGCAAAAACGTGCCAACCGTATCAATCATGAGAACAGTCCTGAACCCATTTGGAGTTAATTTCTAAAAGGGACATAAAAAGTTGCCAGCCGCACCATTGACTAAGATATCAATTTTCCCGTGCTCCTTCACAACCTTAAGTACAGTTGCTTAAATTTATTTCTACTGCCGGACATCACACGAGCTGCCATAGACAGACTAACTTCCAGTTTCAGAGATAAGTTGTGCAATTGCTTTTTTGATATTTTATATTTTTCGGCTGATGATGTAGATTGAGGCCCCATGAAGTAAGTACTGTTTTGAAATTTCATAACAAATTCCAGTCGCTCCTCCACTAATCAATACCATTTTGCCCTTGAGGCAGTCAGGTCGAAATGATGACGTCATTAATATAATTCAATTGCACAATATTTACAGCAGAATGTATACCAAATGGGATGATACTCTTTACTCTCCTGATTTCTAGACGTAAACTCTTTATCTCCTTAGAAGTGCCAAGAATAAAAGAATGAATCTGATTTATAGGATTTTTATTAGCAAAAATAAATACTCGTTAGTTGCTCAAATGAGCTCTAATTGCATAAATTCGAATGCGAGTAATAATTCTAATTATTGTCAATGAAGCCTGAGAAGATAATCGGCAAAAAGTATGTTCGTGGCAAGCCCTATTATAAGGTGAAGTGGATTGGGAACCCGAGGGAGGAAGCGACTTGGGAGTCCCCTCCTTCACTTGAGAAATTCAAAAACTTAGTCAACAAATATTAAATAAAGAACTGGGGTGCGCCTTTAAACTAAAAATTTTTCGATCCTGAGAATTACTTGACCAAGGGATTCCTCAAGGAAAGGAAAGATAATCGATAAACTGACGATAACAAAAAGAGACCGAAGAAAAGAGGAGTAGCTAAACAGATTACCCCCCCAAAAAAGATAAATAAAAAACTTGAAGATTGTTCAAGTGAATCGGACAACTCATTCTCCCAAAGTCCCGAAGAAGAGGAGGAATAATAATAAGTAAAACATCATAAAACTAACAAAAATAACAAAGAACAAGTTTCTGAAGAATCAGATGAATCAGTCGAAGCTAAAAGACCAATCAAAAAAATAAAGAAAAGCGAAACAACTCCTCGTAAGTTAAGAAAATAACAGCCTTCCATTTGTGTTTTGGATTCATCATTTTAAGGAGATCCAAAGAGCCACTAAAAAATCATCGAGAGACATAGTGAAAATTAATAAGATCAAGAACCTCGCAAGCCACCCCTACTAAAATAGATCTCACATAAACATAACGAAATATAAGAGAGTAAAATAAGTGAGCTACTTTCTGATAAATTAAGCCTATAAATAATCGACCCGAAGAAATATAACTCAAAGCGTAGCATACATAATTTGACTCAAAATGTAAAGTAGTCTGAAGCCTTGACATTCAAACTGAAAGATGAAAAATATAATTAAATAATCGGCATAGAATCCTCTGAGCCATTTCAGCAAGAATCAGTATCGCCTCAATAGAGCAATCTCTAAACTCCGAACAACTAATGCAATCAAAGCCCATCTAAAGATTAGCCAATTACCAGCAATTTCCTACAAATTAACCATCAACAGAAAATGGCGAGTTTGCACGCAGTCTCCAAATAAATCGATTATGTCATCGCTCCCAAGTTGGCCCCCAAACTGGGCAAAATCTACCATTTAGAGAAATCTGGGCATAGCCATCTTTATATCCTCGAATTCAGCAACGGAGATATGATAAAGAAAACAACAGATGAACTGATTGCCTAACATCCAAACTAAATCGTTTCGTTTTTGGAGAGAAAACTTAAAATGAAACAGCTTTTATGTTCGTGAGTTTGATATGAAATTGAATTTGTATTGAAGCTAGCCTTGCATGTATTATATTATTTATTATATTCCCGTTTGATATAAAATTACTATGGATACGTGGAAAAGAATTATTGTCATTCTCATAGAAATATTCATACTGGCGGTCATTTCCGAGCAGCATTCACTCCCATTTATTCCCATCAATAGCGTCCATCAGGCCTACTCCGAGTTTTAGGTAAATTTGATTCTCCAAGAAAATAGAAATCATCCCATAATAGTCACAACTGTCAGTAATGAACAAACCAAGTCAACAGCCATTTCTATCTTGAGTGAGACTTTTTCAATAGAGCGAGATGCTGGGTTTGCGATACTCATCGATTGCAAATAGTTTACTTACAATTTGAATAAAACCCTCGGAATCTGTCCTGCTTATAACTAATCGGCGCCCATTGATGTGAATAATGATCTGAATTTCGCATGCCAATTCTTTGCTCCTGCTTAGACTAAAATTCAAGAGAAAGAGCATATTCTGATGAAAAATCATGTTGAGTAAATTTTGTCTTCGAAATAGCTCTTCCAGCCTCAGTATCTCAGCGATATGATGAAAAAAAGTATCCCAGATTTTGTGAAATACATCGAAGATGAGTACGATCTCAATGAATTTCTGTAAACTTAGTCGCAATTTAAATACTCTAAACGACCCAAATTGTTGTACTTTTAATAGAATTTATTGGCCCCTTAGTTCTTAAAAAAAGTGGCCACTCTCCTTGATGGCAAAATTGCAGTAGGTGTGACAGATGAAGTTGAATTCGTTCAAAAGTATGGTGCTGAATTCGGCTCGATTATTGTGCTTTAATATGATTTTACGATTAAAGCCTACGGTTTTCGTAAAATTGCATTAAACTCCAGTCTGCCTATAAAATCTATAAACTAAGACCCAGGTGTCTCAAGATACTTATTCCTCCAAAAATATAGAGACATTATTCTTGATTTAGAACATAGTAACGAAACGGTATACAATTTCAGTTAGACCAAATCAGTATAAAATCTACAAACACAAGGCAGGATCATTATCATGGATCTTTCTAAAGTAGGAGGATACGCATGCAATCGATTATATCAAGTGAGTGCGAAATATGGGACACTATTCAATTATGTCTGTTTCCTCGAACAGAATAAATAGTAATTGAGTGACCTCAATCTTACTAATTTTAATTCAAAATTCCTGATGATAAGTTCGGATATTTCAGCTGCGAAATGGGTGGAAAAAGAAGTTGCCTAGGAGTACTATGAGCTGTTGACCAACACATCATCAAAGCAAAGAATCTCCACTTTGGATTAAGCCATTCTTTGTTTGAGGGCAGCTGAAGCAGCCAAAAGATATCCAATATTTTATAATTTTAATGAAAAATCCAACTCAAAACAAATCGCATTGATGGACTATTTCAATAGTCTTCCAGAAGTAACTTCCTTTTTTCATTTCTGTCAAATTTCGCCTAACGATCTAATAGCAAAAGCAATTGAATTGAAAAACAACACTGTTTTCATCCTTGCAGGTCCAGATGCAAATGGCCATCTTCAAAAAATTGAACAAAGTGATGAATTATAGAGTTTCATTGACATTAAAATGTATCTCCGGGAAATTGCAATAAAAAGAATGATGAATGCCTACGAAGATAGGATCATTAGCAATAAGATAACAGAAATAAAAAATAATGAAGAACTAACACAGCACTGCTTCAATAAGGGTTGCATTATCGCCTTATTGGCAACTGGAAAACATCGTGAAGATTCCGAGGTTAAAATCTTGAAATAATTGAAGTTGTAGTATGAGAAGATGTTTGAATTCGTGTGGATTGACGGAATTTGTCATTGGGATATAGCCAAACAGCTTAAAATTTTGAAAAAGAAAGAAAAGAATATAGAAAAATCTTATCTGTTTTTCTATAACTAAAAGTAAATTCTATACTTGTTGTGGGAAGGTGGAAAATCTTGGGAACAAAAGTAGCTCAAAAGATGGATCAAAAATTTAAGGCACTCAAAGGCAATTAAAAGTCTGAAATTGGGCATCGACATTAAAAACAAAGAATGCTAAAAGAAAAAAACAATGAAGAAAAAATCAGTTGAAGAATTATGATAAGTTCACATTATTTTAATAGAATATATCCTATTTGTCATTTAATTAATTTTAGATTTGTGCCAACTCCGATTGTAAGCATGTCGATGGGTAAAATTGAGGACAGGATAAAGAAGATGAAGGAAGCCATTCAAGTTGAGGCGAGGCAAAGGGCTGCTCATATTGTGGAGAGAGCGGAAGAAGAAGCGGATATTTAACGAGCAAATATTATCAGATAATAAAAATAGAGAATCCATCAATAATTCTAAAAAATGCACAAAGATGAACAAGTTAAGGCAAAAATGTAACCATTTCTTTACATTTTAGATAAAAATCTTCGGTTGTGAACAAGCAGAGAATTCGAAAGATTTCAGCAATGTATAAAATGGTTCAACAGCTTAAGTAAGAGCTCAAAGAAAAATTAAAAACCATCACAGCCGAATAATCTCAATATCGGCCCTATGTGACCAAGCTCATTATTCAAGGACTGCTAAGAATGATGGAGAGAAATGTTTCTGTGGAAGGATCCAAGCATCACAGCAAACTGCTCAGTGATTGCTTCAATGAATGCTAAAAATAATTTAGTTAAATCATGAAAAAAGAAACAGGACAAGATTTGACAGCAACTCTAACAATCAGCGAATATTCCTTAGAGGATAAGAACAAAAATATCATTGGAGGTGTCTTCATGAGAAGTCATGATGGCCTCATTGTATGCAATAATTCAATTGATTCGAGAGTTGACCTTGTCTTTGAACATCTGCTTCCAGAAATTCGGCGATTCCTTTTCACCTCGACTAAGGGAACCGATTGAATCATTTGTGATTAATTAACCAATCATTTAGAATTAGTTTCATATAAGGAGAAACATTTGGAAAAATTGTTTGAGAATTGTATCATTTTATTGCAACTTCTGACTTTTATTGGTCATTTCGTAAAAGTGTCAGTTTTTCTGGAAACGAGCAGTTGTTTGAGATCTTCTTCTTCCAGTTCTTCGACCCCGAGCATATTACAAGCCTGTTCTTTGGTGACGAACTTCCCTTTGACTCTTAAACGATTGTCAGCAACTCTCTTTCGGCAGTCATAACTTATTTTCTTTTTCCAAATCCGATTCTTTCTGAAATAAGTCAAACATTACTTTTTTTCGATATATTTATGCACTTTATGTTTTCTTTGAAGCCAGCTGATTGGGCCGACATACCTTAAATTCCTCTTAGCCCGTCGTTAAATTTGCTCTAAAGTCGAAGCCTCAAAATCGATTTCATAGTAGTCTTCTTCCGTCAAATAATCTGAAATAAAATCCTTGAGTTAGGCTTCAGCTGAATATATATTCGAAGTACTTGCTCTACTCTTCTTCAATTATAAATAAATTTATTTGAAGTATTGAATATTCAATCGAGCTGAAGGTATCTCAGGCAACATTTATTCGATTTTGATGTTTTAGTTTTGAAGGTCTTATGGGTTTTATTATTGACTTTAATTTTAATAATTCTGACCCGACTAATTCGATTACGATCCATTGTGTTCCTCGCTACTGTTTTCGTGTTCCTAAGTTAATCAAGGTTTTTACTTATTCGATATTCTCCAAAGTAAAATCGAAAAACTCAATATCATAGTTATTTTCGAGTCCAACTTGAAAGTATGGGGATAGCTCAACTCCCTAAACCTCAATAACTAAGGGCAAGTTGCTTGGAGTTAAAATCTAAATTATTGTTTGTGGGAAAAGAAATGTTAGAAGTTAATTCAACAGCTTGAGGCGCTGCATCTGAAACTTCCACTGTAAACGTAGATACATCTGGTTGTTGATGATTGAGTGGGGTGCGATGTGGAGAAAGAGCAACGAACTGCCGATGTTCGGTCAGGATGAATTATGTTACATCCAAGTAATAGTCGTTGTTTCGTGTTCTTCGAGTGTTGCTCATGCTCTTCAATACAAAAATATATTAGTGCTTAATTTTCAACAAGCATATAAAAATGCAAATTGGAAGCATTTCAAATATTTATTTCTGGGCTGCCTTCCCGATTGTGATTGCCCTGTCTTTTTCATTCTATTTACCCTGTTCGCAAAACAATAGTATCTCAAAGAAATGTGAGAAACCACTTTTTAGTTAAGTTCGATTGAAATTGAGAGCAGTTTTACAAATAATCGGATCGAATCCCTCAATATTAGGCTATTTATTCATAGAGGCCCACAAACTTAAAATATTTGCAATTTCATACGTGCGAAATCAACTATAACCCAAAGAGAAGAGTCTACTAAAGTGAGTATAAGTCAAATATAAATAAAAATCAATTTCTCTTCCTTAAAATGCGCCCGAACGCATTCATTTTTTAAATCTCATCAATCCCGTCTTCAAATTTAATACTAAACCGATTATTATAAATAATTTCCTAAGGTTCAGGCATCCAAAACCTCTCATGTTGCAGATTAAACTATTTGTATTTTGCGAAATATTCTTACTCTTGAAGTTCGTAGATTTACTTCAAATATTAATTGGTGTCATATGAAAAAGTGATGACCTCGCCTACACACTGATACTATTCGAAGAATCTTGAAGTGAGTAGTTTGGTAAGTGCTCGATGATCGATTAAGAAGAATAAGCACCTCTTAAAATTTATTTTATCTACTTTGTCTTCTATGCTTTCGAGAATATTCTTCTAAAGGTGTGGAGTGTAATGCATGAGGAATCGATTGTAGACTGTCAGCGAAATGATGCTTCTGTTGTAAAGTATTTCGATAAGTTAGAATAGCGAACAACAGCTGATATTTTTGTGTTTTTTGGCCCCATTGGAGTTATGGAAATAATTTCGGCATTTTAAAAATTCTCGAAACCTATTCAATTGCATTTATATGTTTGTTCTTTGTTTCGTATCAGAACTGTCTTGACAACAGCGAGAATTCAATTCGGAATCATTTGTATCATCTGCCAAATTGTTTTTGGAATCTTCCTGGCTCTGTCCGACGAATTTCTTGATACGCAATTTAAAGTATTAAAACTACTACGACCCTTTCGAATGAAAAGTAGAAATCTTTATGCGGAACTTATTACTTAAACGAAACTCTTGCTTTGAATTTTTAATCCTAATCCTAAATTCTTCACATTTTTATGTCAATTTGTTTGCCTTGTTCACCTCGCTAAAGGAAGTCTTTTTAGAATTTAACCTTCGCATATCATTTTTGGAGTAGCTCTTAAATTTATTAAGTGCTGGACGTTTATCACAGTCCTTTATCCTTTATTCTTCCATTTTTACTGTCATGCTAATACTAAAAAATATTTTAAATGGTAAGATAATAAAGTTATTGACCAATTACCGGCAGGAAAATATAACCTCCATTTAGGCTTCTCTCCTTTTGAATAGTTTGGAGCTGAGCCTTCAGGGATTATTATTTACTTTTACAAATCGGCAGATGCTTATTCATATTGCAATTTTTGTTGCGTTAAAATAGGAATCTCAAACAATTATGTAGCCATTTGAGTGAACTAATTGGTTGAGGCGGAAGAATCTTTGAGCTCATTTATGGCCGTGCTTTTTTTAGGCCCGATAATCGAACATGAAATTTTCTATATTTTAGGAACACTCTAAGATCGAAGACTCAGTTTTTATGAAAACCCTAACAATCAAACAATAAAAAATAAAAAGCTCAATTTTATGAATGTGAAAATTAATTGAATAGGTTTTGAAGATTATAAGGTAATCAAAGATCATTGGTATTTAGCTGCCATTGATCGAGTGCTGGGCTAAGAAGATGAGGGAGCCCAAATTGAAAGGGAGCCAATCTTTAGAAGGTTGTTTTGCATTGGATTATGTTGGTTTGCGGAGGTGAGTCCTCTTTGTGATATTTAGATGGTTAGATGAGCAATGAGTTGTGAGAGCAGAGAAAGGCCAACAGAGATGCAGGAAAGAGCCTAATGACAATAGCTAATATGAAAGCCAGTATTTTCAAATATTTTCAAGCACTAGATCTAATGAGACTGGGGAATCTTTAGATATAGACTTGAACCTTATTTCGAAGACTTCTCAAGAGAACATGGGCAGACTCAACTGGCGAGGGCTGCGTAGCTTGGAAGAGCCGGCTCATGGTCTCAAGGATGATGTTATCAATCTATAATTAAACACATTTCCCACGCATTATATTAGGCACAGATTAATTCATCAATTGAAGCAAATGATTCGCAATATCATATTTCAATATTATAATATTGCAATATTACAATATTAATATATTTATATTAATATTCAATGATGCACTTTATTAATATAATAACAAATATATGCATATACATACATATATATATACATACATATATATATATAGGATAGTCAAATATATTAATATAGAATAGTCAAATATATTAATATAGAATAGTCTAATAATTTCTCTCGTAATTAATTATGTGTGATATCCGCAATAATGTGTATTTATTTAATTTAGTTTAGTGCGTGCTTATCATTTGCAAAATCAAACGACTGTCAAGCTAATGATGCTTTTCTCCAAGCTCACAGTTTAATTCAAAAATGTTGATTAATTGCCTTTCTGAAGAAAATTATGGCAGAATAAGGTAATAGCTGAGTCGATGATTTAAACAAACTGTGATTAAATGGATCAAATTGGAATAAAGCAGGAATCTGAACTAACTAACTTATCACAATAACTGCAAAGGCCATTACTGCAATTAAACTGAGTGCAAAAGACAATAAATATCATATGATGGGCTTTCCGAATGAAGATAGCTCGAAGACTCAAACAGTTGGATATTGCAAACATAAGCAATACAGTATTTAGATATCTAATTGCTCAGGGCTATCGATGCCTAATACCCATAATACTGATTACATTATGTTGCATATTGAAAGTGAGCCAATCCAATTAAATTTATATGAATAATTTAGGTATGAATAAATAATCCGCAAAATATATATAGAAGGGAGAAGGAAGCATTAATAAGCATGAACTATCATGCAAAAGAGACATAGAAATTCTCAACTATAATTGATAAAATATGCAATGTTAACAGATAACAACATGAATAAGTATACAGTTAAATTGTGGAAACATTGTTGATTTAACTTTAAATTCCTTCCAACTTCAATCATTGACAATAGCCCACTTCAATATGCAATACCAATGCTGAAACTATTAAATTATTATAAGCCGATATTCAAATGGAGGAAAATATCCAAATCTGAGCCTCTATCCAAATGCAATATCCCAATACTAACCAAATTGAGGGAGAACATTGATGAAACTATAGTTAATTCCTTGGTATTTTGCTCGGGGAATGCTGTATATGGACAGACATGTGAATTCTAGGCAATAAAATTAGTAGTTAAATTGCAGAATCGATTATGGATTGCTGATATCATTGCTGAGTTTGATTCCCTAGAGTGTTCACCAGGTAGTAATAGTTCATGTATGGGATTCCCACGAAAATCACTGGCTTCCATGTGATCCTTAGGCCTTCGGATTACTGGACAGGAGCTGGCCTAGTTGCTGGGCGGCTCCTCATTGGCACTTTTTTGAGCCTCCTCCCGTATTTTATGTCAGTTATTTCTGTCCTGCAGAGGGGACAGCTATTATTCCTCTAAATCAAGCACCAAATACATTCGACCATTTCGTTATGCAGCTCATGCAGAATCGATGCACACAATTGATAGTCGCATAAGCATTCTTTTCCATGCAAACTGCGCATTTCAAGGTTTCTTTAACTTGTAGTTTTTCTGCTTCTCCTTTTTCTCTCATTTAAATTAAAAATTTTATTAAATACACATACACATCAGGCATCAGGATATATTTCAATTCATTAGTTTCGGCTGTTCTCTCATGTTCCACCATTTGAGTCCTGCATATATCCATCGCATATCCAAAATCTCATAATTTTGCAATATGCTGCCTCCTGTCAAATTGAGCACTTCTAAAAATAAAAAGCACTTTCTGAGTTTAGGGCGAACTAATACTATGATGTGGCCCTTTTTTGATCCTTTAGTTTCGTGAAATTTATAAAGTTACCAATTTTTCAATCTCTCCTGAATACTTAATATAATTAAAAAGCATATAAAATGTAAAGTATTATTTATATATTTATGTATTTGCTTCGTTTATTATGGAACTGAATAAATAACTGATTGCCTCGTTAAAGAAAAGCACAGATTATGTAGAAATTAGATTATAATCAAGGCACTATCCATTTATCAACTACTAAATGCCACTCCCCAAATGGAGTCGGCAATCAACGATATTAATCAATATGCCAAAAACCTATAAAGACTATTGAAGAAGCTTGTCTCTCTCATGGCCAGCACTGTCTCCACCGATACGTACAATAAACTCCTTCAATAAACATAAGCCCTCGTGACAATCAATAACAAACTAACAAGAGAGAACAAAGACTTGAAGTGTGAAGTAAGTGCACGAAAACAATAGATCCACGATGCTCATTCGAATGAGCAGCTTTATATGGGTCAGATTGCATAAAATGAGAAGGTTCGTCAATAGTTTGAAATGAAAATTAATAGGATTCGGAAATAATCGGAGTAAAGTGTTAGAAAGATTATTGATGTTGCGAAATAATAAAAGCGACATTTGAAAGTTGGCCATCGAAACAATTCTTTGCCGATTGTAGGTTCTTTGCATTCCAATAGTTCCCAACCCAACCCCAACCCCAACCCCAACCCCAACCCCAACCCCAACCCCAACCCCAACCCCAACCCCAACCCCAACCCCAAAAGATACTGATGGATTTTATGGAGTCATCGTATATGTGATTAGCATATAACATATAGTATAAAATTTATATAGTGAATGTGTGGGAATGTGTGGGAATGTGTGGGAATGTGTGAATTTAATGAGCACCCCTAATCGAAATGATTACTACTGAATCGCCCTCATGATGATAACATTTCAGATGATAATAAAATCAACTCTAGCCAATAATCCAAATAAATAAGCTCAATCATCATCAATGATGTAAACCACTTTGTTTTTCTTCATGGCTTCTTCTCTTTGCCTCTAGGTCTATTCAATGTAGTCGCTGTAGCTGAAGCTCGTGTTGGCTTGATTTGGCCTCAATTAGAAGTCGCCATCCTGGTCATAGCTAGCGTCTTCTATCCGGCTTCGACTGCTATTCATGTGGTGATTGCTTCTGCCCACATTCCTACGTTGTTCAAAAGACAGCTCTAGTTCAGGTTCGATCTTTTATTATATTTAGTTGTCTTATCTCTGGTGAATTTCCGATATTTCCTCGTTCAGATTCATTTGCTCAAGTTTCTAGAGATCTTCCGGGGATAAAATGAAGGAGTAGTTGTCATCCTCGGAGGAGGATTCATTTAAATCATGCACTTTATTACTCTTTTACTTTCGATTGCTGTTCATCTACTTAGATTATCGGTTGTTTCTTGTGCGATCATTGTCATTTTTGCCATAGAAAGAGTTGTTACCCCTTTTTTATCTGCTTCTTTCTCGAATGCTGTTGTCTGCTCGATTCATGCCTCCATCGTATCTTCGATTTCTTTGCTCATAGGCATTGTTGCCCCTGTCTTTGTTTTGGTTTCTTTCTGCCTCATTTCGGGCTATTTCCAGCAGCTCTTTTGCTTGTTTTTATATTTACTTTTTGAATTTATTTCTGGCGTCTTTAAAAAGTATATATTTTTGGGATTAACGAATGTTTGCATCATCTTCATAATTCGTCGCGTATCGACAGTAGAGTTTACGCTCGAATTTCATTTCATAGTATGGTTTGAGTTCAAACCAATTTCTTGGGAACGAGGTCGATTACTCCTATTCCTTGACTTTCAAAATTGTGGGGTCACATATATTTATTTCGATTGCCCGATATGCCTCATCTTCACTTTCAAAGATGACTTTATAATGAGAATCATCTAACTTAACTATCTGCGTGTTCATATCCGGGAACCTCTTTCTCATATTCTTTGATGACAATAGATCTACACCAAACACAATGAGCTCGTTTGGCATGGTATAGCAATCCGGCTGAGAGTAGTTGGCTTCTCTCTTCTCACAAAAATGTTCATGTTTCTGCAAGTTTATGGACTTTTCTCCATAATCAAAAAACTTTGATATTCTCCTACGAATTTGTTCATCTTTCTCTTAGTCTGTGCCTTTCATATCAAACTTTATCAATGTGAACATCAAATCAAATTCTGACACTTTGGTTGTGATGACCTTTTGTTTTCGTAGCTACTTAAATTCTTTTTAGATTTCTTTATTCTTGTGGGTGCCTTGTTCGCCTTCAAATGATAAATTTTATTCTTGCATAGTGGAGTCACTCTGTTATACTACAATTTTATTGTAAAATATGAAGATTCATTATATCTTTCAATGCCGCTTATAATTACAAATAATTCTTGTTACGCAACTATACAAATATAGAAATATACATATAATGAGTCCATCAATCTTATTTATAATCGGTATTAAGTAGTTTGCGCTAATCGATTCCTCCGATCATAATGACCTAGTACTTATCTCCCAACTAATTCAATATGTAGCCCTTTCCATGTGGTAGATCGTACTTCCATTCCCCTGAATATGAGATCCTTCCAGTTTTGCCATAAATCGTCCCATTACCCTATTTCTTATTGTCAACGTATTCCCCTATATATTTCAACCCAGTCTCATAATTGAATTACCCCTTTCCATGTTTCTTGCCATTAACAAAATCGCCAATGTATGTCCCTTGAGAATTGGTGAGCTTGCCCTTTTCAGTGAATTTCCCATTTTAGTTGAATTTGCCAGTATAACAGAACTAATATTGAATCTTCTCTGCAGGTTTTTCCCAGGTTTGATTGTTCTTCATGAATGAAAGTTCTATTTCTTGCTGCTGCTTTTAGATGGCACTCTTGGAATTGTACTGAAAAACTCCTTCCATTCGGAGGCCTTTATGATAAGTGCCATCAAACTAGTACCCAATGCCTTTTTATATGCCTTTTCCGTGAAAAATATTCTCCCTGAACTCTCCTTCATAAATATTTCTCCCCTTCGCTTCTGTATACACTCCCTTGGCAAAATGGCCATCATGGACCTCACCATAGACGCAATCCCCATTTACATAGATATAATGGGCCATCCCATGTAGTTTCCCCTAAAACCAATCGCCTTCCAACACACTTCCATTTGAGAATTATATAATACCAAACCCATGAGGCTGCTGTTTCTGAGTCATGAAATTATCTTACACCATTGATGGTTCCTTGATAGATATCTTGCGAATTTTACAATTTCAAAACCACTTTGCTGCTTGAATTATAGTGGTAAGCATGAGTGATCGGTTTATGTTTGCTTAGGTGAAAGGATACCAAAGGTTGAAGAGCCGGGATTCGAACTGGAGCAATCTTCTATATTACTGCTAACTTTTCAATCGGAAGTTAGTTTGATGTGGCTTCTTGGCAGCATTCGACGCATTGCCCGTTTCCCATTTTATGATTAATTCTTTCAATTAGAATTAGTTACAAACGATCAGATTATTTAATAGGCAAAGGAAAGTAGTCCAAAAAGTGTGATAAACAACGAAAATAAATGAATTTTCGCAAATGATTCAATAATTGTGGCATATGAACTTTGCTTTGATTTAGCTGATGATCATTGTGGCATTCAATTTAGCTAAGATTGGTGTCAGATGGATTTTGCGATGGATTATTTCATTTACTTTATCATCCAATTATATAATTTAACGTTATTATTAAAATTCAGAAATGAAGAGCTCTAACTCAAGTCTTCGCCTTTAGGAAATCAGAAAAAAATATGATACGCCCACCAAAAGAGACTACAAATAAAATATGGGCCGATCTTCCTTAATGCAAAGAGAATACAACTCAAAGGAGAACTCAACTAAGGATTCAGTCATCATTAGCAAAGACTGGAACAAATAAGCGTTCCTTGAAAAGGATATTAACATTGAGAATATGCCAAAATCCATGAGCAAAAGCATTCATGACGATAAATATGCTTACAAGGGTAAAATGACTGCAAGCATAACATCAAACACAAGATAAAACTATGACATCAGCAAGTATGACCGGAAAGAGGCTTTTCCTCATGAAAGTCGGAAGGAAAATTTTAAGAATTAGGAAGAAGAAGTCTTCAGAAGAATCAAATAAATGAAAGACTCACTGATGGATAAATCTGCATATAATAAAATCAAGTCAGCGAAGCCCATGGTCGACTATGTGAATAGCATAGAAAAGAGAAAGGCCCAGGCTGAGGGAGAAAACAACCAAGTTTATCGAATTGACAACATAGAAAAAATAAACTCGAAGATTCAACAAATTCTTCAATGTCTTAAGTAAAATTAAATTCGGCCTAAATTATACGAAGAGTCCGGAAATTTAAAAAGTCTTTAAAGATAAAAAGATTTTGAACCATTAAAAGTCGGCCTATCTTCAAAAACCAACTTCACCAATTTCGACAAAGACAACAATAAAATAGTCGATTAAGTTAGGCCATCTCGCAGATAGTTTTATGTAAAGCAATCGGACTCTATTTACCAGGAAGATAAACACATGAAAGAGCCAGCGACTCCAGGACAATCAGTGCAAAGCTTTAAGTACCAAGATCCCAAAAGAGATGCATCCAGGACAAAGAGCTTCATTAGTTCTGTGCAAAGATAGGTTGGAAACTGTTATGAGCTGAACAATGGCAAAAAATTGGATGATGAAATCAGCAAAATTCAAGATAAAATCAGATATTTCGAGGAGTAAAAGAGGAAATTGAACATCGAATTTACGCCATTTTCCTACTCGAAATCCACAACGGATTTAGCCCGAAGGGGATACACTATACATAAGGACAAAAAGGTGGAAGGAATTACAAAACTGACGGATTGTGTTTATTCTCACTCCAAATCAAAGAGCATAATCGGATAGAAACTGTAAAGCAGGCACAAAAGATAGCACACTTTCAGCTTTGAACCCAATTAAAACCATATGAGTGACGTAACAAAAAAATCTATTGAGTAGAATAAATTTTCAGTTGAGCTAAACTCCAACAATGGCAACATACGGACCGATGAAAGCAAAAGTAGAAAGGCAAAAGATGGTTTTGAGATAAAATTGATTCCAGTTACAGTCTCAAGTAAGCAATCGTCATCCCCTAAGTCTTCATTCAATGCATTGGATAAAAGCACAAAGGATTGGAAATTCTCAAAATAAACTGAATAATCCAAATAAGAAATGGAAGCACTTTAATACTAAAGACTTCGCAATAAAATCAAAAAGCAGACTGAGTAAGGAATTGAAGGAAGGAAGAAGAGACTGACCACTTTCAGCAACGAGAATAATACACTTGCATAAACTAAGAAATTAGCCGAAGCTCTCTGTGAGCTCGTCAAATTGGATGAATAATTCCGAAACAACAAACTCGTGTTCGATTACTGTAGCGATAAAAAGAAATGGGAGAAGCTGGAAGAAGCAATGAAGAATAAGTATTCACATTAGTTTTCTCGGGCAGAAATGGAGAAGATATTCAAAATCACTGACGAAGAGAATAATCCTTTTTTCAGTCTGGGAAGCACTGTGAGAGAAAACTCAGAGATTTATGCCACTTTGATAAGGAGCTATCAATAAACTTAGGAGTATTGGGAAAGCTGCGTGTCAAAAAAGTTCAACAAATAAAAACTTATTTCTGAAGGCTTTACGGGACAAAAGATCGACTTAGAAAAGAAAGGATTTCTTTTGATGTAAGACTTAGTGAGATTCCTGAACATTGAAACAGGCACATTCTATCGCAACAGGGACATGTATTTAATATTCAAACGGATCAGCCACAAGAACCAAATAAAATTCGACGAGCTCATGAACTCCTTGACTCACAACTGATCCATTCTGCATTAATTAGCAAATGTGAAAAGCACGCTAATATTTAAATATTGCACTCTACACACATATTCATAGATATATTTATAAATGTGTATATGTATCCCTTTTTGTATATAGGGAGTATATGCAAATTAGTAATAAAAATTAAAATCATCCCGATATATTTTATTGTCGCCCAAGATGAAGAACAATCGAAGCCTCAAAGAATTATACATACCCAAGCATAACTTCAAGTAAAGTGAAAATTGTGAGAATATGTTTTCTCCTAAGGAGTTCAAACCCATCTATTGTCCTCAATCTACACTCACGCAATTTGATTATAAAAAATGCATCAAGAGTTCGCAAAGCCAGAAAAGTCTACTAGAACCAACTCATCTCAATATTTTGTCGCCAAAATACCTAGTTCCCCACAAGCCTGAGAAATCGTCAATACTCACTCCGATTAATAAGAATCTGACAACCCAGGAGCAACCTCGTCGCCCCAAGATCCTGAGCAAAGTGAGGCATAGTGCATCCTTCAGCGAGGAGTTCAAACTAGGCAAGGTTCTAGGAAAAGGGAGATTTGGGAATGTGCATATGGCATTCCATAACCTCACTGGCTCCGTGTATGCAGTCAAAATGATCAGTCTAGAAAAGGTAACTCCCAAGCTCATCGAGAGACTCATCGCATAGATAAAGATTCAATTTCATCTCAAGCACGAAAACTGTCTAGAGCTCTACAAGTTCTACAAAGAAAACAAGAATCTGTACTTAGTTCTAGAAATGGGAGAGTCTTCTCTTTTCGATATCTTGCGCGAGAAGGGATTCTTTACAGAACGGGAGACTGCATACTATATTCGGCAGACTATCAAAGCGCTTCTACATTTGCACGACAATGGGGTTATCCACAGGGATCTCAAACCGGAAAATATTGTGCTAGTGAACAATGTGGTGAAATTAGCTGATTTCGGGTGGTCGATTTACACTGGAAAAACGTACTCATAAATTTTACTTTAGAAACAAACGCACGACCTTCTGTGGTACTCTTGATTATGTATCCCCGTAGATAGTGATGGGAACCGAGTATGACGAAATGGTGGATGTGTGGTCTGTAGGAGTGCTGTGCTACTAGCTATGCACAGGCCATGCTCCATTCGAGTCTTCGAAGAGCAGACAGTAAACTTATCGAAAGATCCTCAATGTGGATCTCAAATTTCCGAAACATCTCTCCGAAAATGTTCAAGACTTCATTAAAAAGTTACTAGTTCGCAAACCTTCGGGCCGAATGAGCTTATAGGCAGCACTTCAGCACCAATGGCTCACAAAATATGAATGAACGCGAAATTACCGACGCCTCATTGCTAAAGTTAACTACTTATTACTAATTTCGTGAATTTATAATGCATAATCGTATATAAATTGAAACATTCTCGTGAAAACTCATTGAGAATTTCCCTTGCGAGAAACCGATGGGCCTAGTTTTATTTTCGCCACTTATTTAAATTTCAAACTCATGAATTTCGTTCTTAGACTAGCCATGCTCTCGGAAGTTTCGGCCTTTTGCCACAGATTGCAGATATCTCTCGCACATGGCCTTAGTTATTCTTAAGTAACATTAAAGATATTGGTTTCGAGGCAGCTCCAGCAGTTTTATTTCTTCCTCAGCTTGTTTATGAAGAAGAAGATCGAGCACGCGATTACTTTGGGTGAATACTTGAAAATTGCGATTTCGAATAGACAAATTTCGAGCATATATCTGCCTAGGTTGTAGTCTTTCTCTGTGAGATTTATGTGTCGATTAACCGCATTGAAGTAATGAAGAGAATGTGACTTGAGAATGTCAAATCCACTCACACTTATAATCTGGCCCTCCATCCCTAGAATTTCTTCGCGAATATAAGTCGAGTCGCAAATAGCGACCAAATTGGCAATTTTAGGAACTTGATATGTTTCCTCATATTTAGCAGCAATCCAGAGTGCGGTAATTCCCACTAGTTGCAATTAAGTTCTATGCACAATCCTGTTTTACAAATACCTGTCGATCAAATATACAGTAACGAAGAGTGTTTCTGGTTGGAGTTTATATTTCAGATGGACATCAATGAGCCAGTTCAACAAAACTGCTCGCATGTGCTCTGTGATATCAGGCTGTCTGCTGAAGTAACTAGAATCGATTTGATAAGTATGCTGCTCGGATGTAATGAACTGAATGATATCGGCTTAATAGATTTATTATTCCTTCTTCGATGGAATCGGCCCTTCAATTTCCATTTCTGAGTCACGCACTTTGATTGGGATATCATTGTAGTCACAGTTTTAGGAAGGCTTAATGTTTTCTTGCTAGGATAGCGATAATGATGAACGTTGAAGCTTCTTGCCATTATTTTCGCGAATGAATTTCATAATGAAGCTATTATAACAGAATCTATTTTAATAATAAAATATAAATTCATCATGTTCTTCCATATTCTCTATGTCGACTGCAATATCCCAGTTTAAGGGGTTGGGGTTGGGGTTGGGGTTGGGGTTGGGGTTGGGGTTGGGGTTGGGGTTGGGGTTGGGGTTGGGGTTGGGTGGGGTTGGGGTTGGGA
>NW_028281901.1:0-119512 GCF_059751285.1 Brachycentrus maculatus
ATATGCGTTGAAATAAATATATATATTTTTTTATTTCATCAAGCACTTAGTTGGAAATTACTCTTTTAAGAAAGCTTGAAACATTTTCAAATAATTTATGCTTTCTTAATCATATTTTCTTTTAATATATGAATTTTATCTTAAATAAGGTGTTCCTCTTCAGTAATCATCCGATGAAAGTGGGACACAGTGTATATAATATGAAGTAAGTAATAAAGTTTATGAGTCATTTTCATAAATGAGTAATTTTGTAAAATTAGGTTAACTGGGGTTCATTACAAACCTTGAGGTTAAGTGTGCAAGCCTTTTAGTTTCGTATGGCATATATATTTTATAACAAAAATGAAAAACAAAAAAGGATTTTTTTTTCAATTAAACAAGTAGTCACCTAAAACAAAAAGTGAAATATGAGATAAATAAATGTTATACTTATGGATATTTTTTTCACGTTATTTCAAATAAAAAAAAATATTGGATGTATTTTAAAGATAAAACATTTTTTTATATTTTGTAAAATATTTTTACAATACACAGAAAAAAAAAGTGAATACATTCGTTCCTTTGAGTGGGTAAAGGTATCAATTAACTAAAGGGTCATAAGGGTGGATCTTTCATTTGAGATTTTCATAATTTTCTTTATTTAGTAATTAAATATGATCTGTTTTATATAAATTGTCGATTTAATATATGGTCAATGCATTTTTTTGAGTTTTATCCTGCAAATGAATTTTTTGTGGATTTATTTAAACACTCAATGTAAAACAACCCGCAAATATATACAATTTTTTTTTCTAAAAATAATGCACTCGCTTTTATTTCTTAAAATAAAATACATACTTAAAAAATTGTTATATCTGTTTATAATTATTATTCAGATTTTTATAAAATAAATGTATTAAAAAAAAATATCTTAAGACAAAATACATAGTTGAGAAATAAAATACCTTTCCTTGGCGCGGGATTGCAAATAAAATTCAAAAAAACAACTTAATGTTATACTTTTTTTAAATATATAAATACGACTAGTAGAACGAGAACTACAGAATTTCTCATCAACAGGTATAGAACAGTTAATGCCAAATCAATAAATAATAAATGTTTTCTAGAGGAGTTATAATGTATTTGGATGGTTTTATTGTATAAATCATCATGATTACTTTATTAACAAATATTTACTGCCATAAAATTAACCCTTCAACGTTATTAAGTACATTATTATTATCTTCAACGTAATACGTAACCAGGAAACCTATTTTATCTGCAAGCATAATCGTGCAAACATTACTGCCTACATGAATATTACTTAACTTTAACAGTGTTATAGATTACTTTGATATAAACGTGTTTCCATAGACTTCATGAGTTGATATATTATGAAGCTTTTATTTTTTTTTTGGTCGAATAAAAATAAATTTTATTTAAGTGTGCAACGAAGTTTTAAATGTAAATTAGTATTATTCTTTTGGTAAATTTATCCCTGCACTAACTCCCATTGCTTTCTGTCCAAAGCTGGGCTTTAAAAATCTTTATACGATAGGACTCATGCCTTCTCTAAGCTCCTCCACACTTCACTTTGATCTTTTTATTCTTCTCTTACTTTCTTTTTTTGCTCAATTATTTTGGTGGTAGTGTCGTAGTGACGCAGAATATGTACTATTATTTTCATTATTTTATTTTTTGTCGTTTCTTACAAGGTTTGTACATTTTATTTTAAAAAATCCTTTTAAAAAAGTTTTTAATCAAGGTAGGCAGTAGGGTTGGGTGAGGATTAGAGGTTGTAGGCACTAGTCGTATTTCTATATGGAACGGGAGTGATTCAGGGTATGCACTGTTTTATTGCCTATACCATATATAAAATGCACGCCTCTGTTCCCTTCCATTCTTCTCCGATACATCTTAATGTTTCATTTCTATTTTTTTAATCGTTTGTTTAAGTCCAGCAAAGTTTCAAAGCCATGGAGTTTTATACGCCGGACATAGGTTTCAATAAATTTATTCTTGGTCTTTTTACTATTATAGGATATTCAAGGAGCTATAATTCCAAGATTTCGAAAATTTCTATCTTTTCATTTTCTTTCTAAACAAAAATAACAAAGCCATCAAATCAACGGGGTCAAATATGTTATACGTTTATACGTACATATTGTCAACAGTGGGGATCGCATTTATTTTTTTCCTACAATTTATTTACGTCGTTTAGCAAAAGATTAAGTATCAAATTAATATCAATAAATAGGTACAAAGTAGAGGAAAATATAACAAAAACCGAAAAGAAAAATATCCTGGTAACTTTTATTACGAAAAGTAATTTTGTTCTTTCAAATCAGAGCAAGGATAATGTTTTTACTTTATCTTGGCCATAAATACCGTTCACGTTATTTTTTAACGTAAATAATCCACTGAAAATAAAAGCTTTACAAAAACACAGAGTTTTTTTATATTTTCATTTGATTGTGAAATACAAACGATAAAAAAGTATTATTTGCAAAATTGAGATATATTTTTTTCAAGTTGAGAGTGGCCTAATTGATTATTACAATTGTTAGAAAGTGATAAAACAACTGGTATAATAATAAAAGTTATCACAATACTATTGGTGTAATTTTGATGTATGCGATAAAAAATCTATTATTAATTTAAAACATTATTCAAAATAATTAGTTAATTGATCGAAAAAGAAAATACTTAACTAAACAACTGATTATCGTCTCGCTTACCGCAGGGGTAGACAGAGAGAATAGATACGCCACTCTGTCTTCGCTAACAATCTTCCTTTCTTCCCCATTCATGCATCTCGTCATACATACCCACCGTTTATTCTGACTCCTTACCTGACCACATTCAAGTATTAGAAATACTCGATCATGCCAAGTTATCCTCAGTCTACCGTTCTATCCTCACTCATTCTTTCCGCGTAACCATACCATTTAGACACACCTTTGTAAAAGGATAATGCTTATGTTAGCCTTACACTCTTTCTTTATTCCAACATTTTAACATCTATCATACATCGTTTTGCCTGATCGCATATTGACCATATTAAGTATACTTTCATTATTCTTTTCCCAACTCCATGCTCCGCTGCCTTGCATCAGGGTTAATACAAGGACTTCATTGTGCACTGCTAGCTAAGCTTCCGCTATCAGGCTTTTATTTGCTATATCTGATTTCAAGATACTTTAAAAAAATCGGAAATATTTTGTAAAAAGTATTAACATACCATCCACAAATTCCCTCGTTATTTTTATTTTTATTATCAATAGCTTTTATTAATATCTTTAGAATATTATTGAGAGAAAAATTAAATGATACTTATTTTTTTGTTCGTGGCAGAACTCCAAATCCTCCCCTCAATCCTCACTCAGTAAAATACTCGATATTTTTTTCAACTGTATCATAAGCCCCATCGTACATTATATCGGAGCTTTCCTTTCATCTCAAACATTAAATAAATTTATCAGATGCTAAAAAAGTCTCTGCAAACCTCAAGAGATTATTTGAGCTGCTTTGCTCGTTAAATTAGATGTGAGCAAAAAATAACCTTCGTTTATAAGAGATACATTTTCTAAGCCGATTGCCGAAAACCTTACTTACCTAATTAGGCAGAATTAATTAAAAAAAGTAGCTTTCTAAAACGACAGATAGCCATTATACACAACATTGATTACTCGACGCTTAGTAGCATAGCAGAGATTCTCAACTATTTTTGTCTGGCGGCTGGCTGTCAAAATATCTCGTCAAATTAACCCCTTGTAAAAGGGGTATTTATTTCCCACTTTTTAACAGCCTTTTTAGATCCCGTAGCTCAATTTTCTTTTAATCTGAAATATTATTAACTTATTTAAAATTTGTTGATATGAAAATTAATACTTTTATGTATGCAATAGAAAAAACATATTATATGTAAAAAACTACTTGGGTTTTGGGAATTTGGTATTAAAAACCACTTTCATATTATTTTTTGACATTTCAATAAGAATGAAGAAGAATATGAAAGTCTAGGCATTTAGGCTTACGACTGTCATAGGCTGGTTTGAGTGATCACTTTATGTTGTGCTTATGTAAAGTCACTTAAACCAGCCTATGATGGCTATACTAGCCTAGATTTCCATATTTAATTATAAATTAAAAATAGAGAAATATTTTTTATTTTTATTTAAACAAATATTTCATTTTCATACTATTTCTGTGAGCCTAAGCGACTCATTATTAGAAATAGGTATCAATTTTCGGTAGAGGGGTCGAACCGAGAAACTCTGACTTAAGAGTCCGCGACACTAACCACGGGACCACAACCCGATATTCTTCTTCATCTGTGTTGAGATGTCAAAGAAAACGCCTGCTTATATCCTTGCCACATTTTTAAAATTCAATTTAAAAGTATCATAGCAGTAAAAATTTTAAATTTTAAAATAAAATGGGGCTCTTGTGAAATCCAAGTTGGAGTTCTCATTCCCGTGTGTTCACCTCAGAGAACATAGCATTATACAATTGTAGTGTGTTTTTGTGTACTACAAATGCAAGTTTGGTGTTGTGTGGTGTACTACATTTTTTTTATTGTACGACTCCCATCACTACCATGTTGCCAGATAGACATAGGTTTAGGTATGACTATTTTTAAGACTGCCAAAATTTTTAAATCAAACGTTCATTCTTCATGGAATTCAATATTTATGATGATTAGTTTACATCTTTCATGGTCAGTCTACACCAATTTCTTTATTTTGCTCGTCTCTTCAGCTCGGCGTACCCGCTTCAATTCATTTCGGAGATAATTTGGTCCGAGTAGGTTTAGCGGGTCGTGCTCTGTAGTTAAATCAAACACTGGATATTTTTATCTTAATTTCGAGTATACTTTAAAATGAGACTTAATTATGGAGGCATTTTTTGAAGAAAAAAATCCATCTTATAGTCTGTAAATATAGTTTTAAGAATTGTCAAAGTGATTCTCGTTTTTTACTACATATTTTTCAAATGTGTTTTTTAATTGACCGTTATTTTTTAAATATTTTTCTACATAAATGGAGAATGTCAGTAACAAAAAAATTGTTTGCGATGTTTAATATTTTTTTAAATTACAGATGTAAGTGTGTGTAATGGGTACTTTGAAGAAATATATTAATGACAATATTTATTTTTTCTGTTCATATGTTGGCAGATTTCGAAAATAATTGAGTTTGTTATTTTTTTTAAATTTAAAATAATATATTTTGTACAAATATTGTAACAATTTTTTCTTTTTCTTTCAGAAAGACGGATGGGCCTACACAAGAAATAAAACACAATAAAAATGAAAGGAGTATACATGTTTAAAATTCAAAGTGCGTCTCTTTTTCGATACGTGATTAAAGTTTTAATGATGAAAACGCTAATTAATTTATCTTTCCATACATCATAAGGTCGTAAAATGATATTAAGCTCAGAATTCTTCCCTCTCAAACGCCCGCCCAGAACTTTTATGCGAAATTTTAATTTAATTAAATCTCGTTTATCATCTTCTTTTTTCTGTGCAATTTTTTGTGTTTTATTACATAATCACCAGACGAAGGGATTAATTTTAGGCCTAAATTCTACGAAGGTGCTTCAAAATATTACACTCCAAAATAAAAACTTATTCGTGTTTGATAATATCACCAAAATTGATGAATCGAAACTATATCAACCGTGGAAATACGTTTACAGTAATAGTAACAGTTTTAGTGATTCGAGTTTTATAAAAAATAATTTTTCAACACATGTGCATTCGTACTTACTTAAAAAGGAAAATAAATCTAAAAACCCTTTATTTAACAACCAACTGTCGAATACATTAAAAAATCAATCTTCATTTTCAAAAGATGTCTCTAAAATTAATGTTACTAGTCTTAATTTATTAAACTTTATTGAAATAATGGCAAACGAAAACGTAAATGATTCAGCAAAAAATGGTACTAAGTCCCTTCCAGTGAACACAAAACATCTACAGGATAAATTGAACAACTTCACCAATGAGGGGAAGTCTCATTCAATTTCAATCAATCCTTACAGCACTTCAATAAGGCATAACTGTACAGATTGGAAATGTATTATCATAACCTCTTCGTTGCTTTCAATCGAAAGAAAAATGAATGATTCGATCCGCCGAAAGACAAACGAATCAATTACTTTGAAAATTAATTCCTCAAATATTATTCCTGAAACCGAAAACAACAAAACATTTAGTATATCGAATGCTGAAATCACAACCAAAATGAATTCTCCTTTCAACATAACAGAAAGCGGTGAAACTCAAATATTTGCGTTGACTAATTCCTTTCCAACGCTCGATAATAAATCGAAAAATGTTTCGATTGTACATTTTCAACAATCTGTGGACCTTGATAAAGGATTTGGGAATAAAACGTTTTCTAAAGAAGATTATCCCAAAGTTAAAAGAGGAAATTTTAAATCACCGGATAAATCTTTCTTGAAAGACGATGAAGGAAAGTTTAGCTATGATCTCAGTTACGGAGCGCAAACTAGTAGAATTAAATCAGATAAAGGAATTAGTACCCTTCTCGGCCCGTTAGATTTAACGCCACTGCTGAAAAAGATAAAAAACAAAGAAATTGAAAAGAAAAAGGAGTATACAGCCTTTTTTAGTGAACAAGCTCAAGATTTTCCCGGACATAAAGCAGCAGCCAATCCCGATCTTTCACGAACGCAGAAAAGCTCGACACAAATCACCAGTGAAATGTCTCCAACAACAAACCGAATGCCTCGACTAAAGGACGCGTCGAGCATAGTTTCTAACCCTAATGTCAACCATCTGAAAACTTCCCAACACTTTCAAGAGGCGACGGTCGATAAGTACGGTAAGGATCTCATCGGAGAGTTTTTCACAAGAAGTAGCGTAATTAAGTCTACCGAAAATATGACTTCTTCAAAAGCTAGTGATCTTGTAACGGAAACCGTTTTGTATAATCAGCTAGAATCATATTCCGCCGACGATGTTACGCCAAAGCAAGCTCTGAAAGTTGAAAACCTTTTTTATAATGATACAGAAAACCCTTCCGAATGCCATAAAAATCAAAGTGTCGTAAACAATACATGCGTGAATTCAAACAGTTCTCAAATAATAAACGTTTTTGTCAATTCTTCAACTATTTTAAACGAGACATTAAAATTTAATGGAAGCATTTTGACGAATAATCCTTCTATGAACTCAAACTTTACACTTACGACTTTAATAAATCAATCGATAATTTTAACTCCTCCCTCTACAAAAGTTCCCGAAGGAAAAAAAAAATTTCCGTCAGTAGGAATCAATCCGTACAAGTATTCAACCGAGCCGTATAATGTAGATACATTGCCAGTTTCGGACAATAACACTTACGTCAGTCGTAACAATGAAAGTTTTTTATCCAACAATACCACTATACAATCTGAAATAAATCCTTCAACTACTATTTATACAACATTAATTCAACCCGAGGCACCTCTATTACGGAGCACTAGCAACGTAGGAGTATTCCTTAACCAATCTACTACGTTAAGAAGTTTAAGTGAAGTTGAAGAAAACGTGACATTAGACGTTTACACATCAAGTGCGCTATACACTTTAGTTTCTAATTACGGGTTAACAACAGTTCCCAGTGTAAATTATTCGTTCCCTAAACAAAACGAGGAATCCAGCAGTTTAATTAAAAGTGAGGATCGATGGTCGGACGCAAAAGTGAATGTAAGCATGCAATCCAATAGCTCTGGGACAACGAATAACTCCAACTCGTCAGACAGTGATGCTAATTGGCCTGTCAAATTAGCATCTGTTGTTGAAGGAGATATCATCCTTGGTGGGCTTATGATGGTAAGTAATTCAGATGTGATATTTTTAGATTTACGATTTACATGTTGAATATGTTCGCAGTTATAGAGGTGTGTTCAAAAACACAATACGAAATTGAGTATTTCGAAAAAATCATGTTTAACTTTAATGAAATGTGCAGATTTATAATATTTTAATTTTCTTTTTACATGAAATTATGTATTTTGGATCTAAGGGCACACCTAATGTGGAGCTTTCATACGAAAACACTTTTGTTTATTTATTTATTATATTTTACATACTATCAATATTTTTTAATGAACGCCTCAATAAGCAAAACCCGTGACGAGAAGTTCATTTATATTTAAAAAAATATTTTTATGTATATTACAAATGATACAATATAAAATCAAATGATAAAAACACTAATTATGTATATTAATAGAACATAAATATAAATAAATAAATTTCATGGAAAGGAAAACTATCTTTGTTCTCGCAACTTTAAAAAAATGTGGAAAAGAAAATAAACCTCAAATTTATTTATTTTCACTAAAAACTTTTATTTTTTTTCTTGTTTCATATAAGCTCTTAAAGTTGGTACAGTTGGCAAACACCAAAGTAATGTTTTGGAAATACATGTGAAATTCAATAAACACAATGTGAATTACAACTTTCGTACAATAAATCAGTAGCGTTTCGATTCTTAAACATAATTCAAAGTGATTAACGTCTTATACACTTAAATTTATTTTAAATTTATTTTAAGAAGGCAGGAATCTCATTTATTTTAATGGTTGCTAAGAGAACACTATCCCGTTAAGAAAAATTTTAATGGTGTCGTTTTTTACTCTTCGAACATTTTTATTTCACAATGTTTAAATCCTTAAACTCAACATTGAAATATAAAACAACCCAACAACCATTTTCACTTTGAGAATGTTTATTTTCTTAAAGTGAGCTAGAGACGGGAAGGTGTAAAAGAAATATGGCTGACAAAATGATGTATTTTCAGGTCTGTAAAGTGGCCAAAAAGTTATGTGTACCTACATAAACATACTAAGCATACATAGTTTATAAGTTAAAATAATTCACCTTTTTCTTAATGTTAGGTTTGAGAAGTATTATTTTTTTTGTACATGTATGCATTTAATGGATTTCAAAATTGCAAAGTTCATATTCATACTATAATAATCATCCCTACAAACGTATCGATAACGCGTGCCAAAACGACAGATACTTATGTTTCATTATGATCAAATATCGTGTCATCATGATCATTTGATAATCACGTCGATTCGAGTACTACTCGTTTAATTTTTTTTAAGTATTTATAAAAATAAGTAACTTATTTCATAAAATCTTTATTACACATATTTCTTCATTAAATGATGATGTATTATTTATCGTTTTTTTATGGTAAAATCAACACGAAATCGATTCAAATTACTTAGCGTAAGAAACGGTACATGTATCCGCTATGTCATTTGAGTTGAAAATGTGTATGGTATGGTATTAATAAAAAGCAAAAAATAATTCATCAAGATACTGAAATGTTGAAAATAAATCATTCTCGTGGTAATTAGAGAATGTATAATTAATTTTCCATCGCCATTTGGAAGGTTTACTTTTTATCATTGAGCAAAATTAGCCCAGAAAATTATTCTTCAAAATAGAGGTTTTTCTTATTCTTTATGAATATTCAAAATACTTTCTGAACCTTTTTAAATTCAGCTCAAGGAGCTTTTAAGAACTTTCCTGAAATAAAAGGCCTTTATTATTTGCAATGATTTAGAATATCATTAAAAATATTTATTTATGTATATTGGTATGCGAATAAATTTGCATATTTCTATATGTAATTTATCAAATTTATTTATTAACAACAGCTCCATGTGCAATATATTTAATTTATATATTTTTTAAGAGTGTGATTTACTTAAAAATGTATAAAATGCATATTTCGAAATACTTTGAACACAATATTTCATTCCTTGTGTTTACCTCATTCATATAACATACAGCCATTTTTTTGATAATACTGCTTTAAAGTTCAAATTATTTAATGAACTGGTAACAGGTTTTTTAGATTATTTTTTTGACGTCTCAACAAAGATGAGGAAGAATATGGAAATCTAAACATTTACGGGCTAACGACCATGATAGAAACATTCACTGATTCTACCCATGATTGACAACCACACTACTCAAATTCTTGGAAATTCCGATTGTATTACTTGATTTCTATGACGGTCATAAGCCCCGTAAATGCCTAGACTTTCATATTCTTCTTCATCCTTGTTGAAATGTCAATCACAAAATTATTTAAAAATAACTCCTAATTGGAGATAACCCAGATTTGTTAACAAGTATTTGGACACACTCAAAATGTTGTAATCTATTTTTTTTACCAGAGTTAGAATAAAAAAAATACAAACAGTATATTTTGTGAAATTTACGTCACGAAAACCCTATAAAAAAGAGAAGCTTGATGTAATCTAATTTAAAACAAAATATTCAATGGAAACTGCCGATAGCATAGTAACATTGAATATGTTTGTTTAGGTCCATTCGAGGGAAGATCGCGTGACGTGTGGTCCGATAATGCCCCAAGGGGGGATTCAGGCCCTCGAAGCCATGCTTTACACCCTGGACCGCCTGAACTCTAACCCTTTGTTCATGCCTAACGTCACCCTCGGAGCCCATATCCTGGACGACTGCGATAAGGACACATACGGCCTGGAGATGGCGGTAGACTTCATCAAGGGTAAGTGGATAAGTGAACGTTAACTAGCAAACAACAATTAATTTCGTAGAGATTGGGGTAATCTTAAGTATCGCCGATATCTCTGTATGAAATTTGATGTAGACATTTCAAAGTTTATCGTAAAAGCAGCTCCATAGTCGACAGCTCAGTGCACTGGTTCTGCCAGAAAATATATTTATTTAATGCAGAATTGATTTTTCACCACTTTTATTTTTTGTAACATTAAACGGTTTCTAGATCAAAAAATGTTGTCTTCTTTAGTGATGAATAAATACATCCCCATAGGTTGAAAACAACTTTTTTTAAATTTTTACAACAACTCTGAAACAAATCGGATATCTACCTTATTAAAAGTATCCCACCCAACTCATATATGCAATATATATGTATATATATATAAATATATATATATATATATATATATATATATATATATATATATATATATATATATATATATATATATATATATATATATATATATATATATATATATATATATATATATATATATATATATATATATATATATATATATATATATATATATATATATATATATATATATATATATTTATATATATATATATATATATATATATATATATATATATATATATATATATATATATATATATATATATATATATATATATATATTATAAATATATATATATATATATATATATATATATATATATATATATATATATATATATATATATATATATATATATATATATATATATATATATATATATATATATATATATATATATATATATATATATATATATATATATATATATATATATATATATATATATATATATATATATATATATATATATATATATATATATACATAAATATATATATATATATATATATATATATATATATATATATATATATATATATATATATATATATATATATATATATATATATATATATATATATATATATATATATATATATATATATATATATATATACATATTGGATATATGAGTTGGGTGGGATAATAATAATAAGGTAGATATCCGATTTGTTTCAGAGTTGTATTATTTCAATGATTAATATTTCATCTTCAAAATTATTAAGTAAAACGCCCATTCAATAATGTATTTATTCTGTCGAAATGAAAGCATCTTAGAATATTAATCTCGAAAAAAGCCTTTAAGTGGATTACCAAAGCTCCTTAAAAAAACATCCCCTGAATAAACTAACCTCAAAATGTTCTGCTCGTAAATACAAGAAAATTGTTTTTACTTCCTTAATTATACCAGAAATTTTTGTATTTTCAAAACCATGATACTTGTAAAAATAAAGCTTCTTTATTATTTACGCACTGAAAAGAAATAATGATTATAATGAAATAATAGATTATACCATTTTTTACTCAAAGAAAATATTGACATTAATTTTTGAATCGACTCGTAAAAAACTAGCGCTACCTAACGGTAAAAGTCTTCAAATTCTTATTTCGATATGGCGAGCGTTCAGTCGTATACTACAAAATCTTTCAGTCTACAAAATGTTTTAGTATTACATCACTCGTTCTGTTATTCTTACAATTAATACCCTCTGTATTTCGTATTTCACACATAATATTAATAAATTTAAATCACAGGGATGAGCTGTCTACTTGACTTTGAGTTGAAATTAAAACGGATTTAGATTTTTTTCTGATTTCAGCACGAATCATTATAATTGCATAGTTACATCTCTCAGTGTCAAATTTTGACAAATTTACGTTACCATTTTGATTAGTTTTGTATCATAATTTCTAGCTCCGATTACCATTCTGGTTACAACCACTTACCCAAATTTGAGCGATTTGATTTTCGTTCAATGTATGTCGTATTGATTAATGATTAAATTCAATAGATCAATTTTATGATGTGCTATTATTGGCTAATAAATTAATATGAAAAATCACAAGACTATGGGTAAAATTTTTAATGAAATCTGTGGAGAATTAAGGGATATATAATATAAAGGTTTAAACTTTAGATATTCGAATAAACGAAAAACGGATACCGCTATACGTCATCATTTTACGTGATCGGGTGTGTAATGCAGCGTATCCCGAAATGTCTCTGCTTAAAAGAGCTATAATAGTCTCTGCTTAAAAGAGCTATAGTGTGGATTGTTTGTCTACCATTACTTACCATATGTGTTATAATATTAACGGGGGGGTGGGTGGGTGGACCATAGACATCAACAAATAGAGCCGCCAATAATCTAGCAATCGCATCAATATTAAAATAAGTCCAACGTCTATGTGACGTCATTTATTACCAACTTATGAAAACAACGTTTTTACGAAGGGGAATTTTTCAAAAGAAAATGATGATATTGATTATATCGGCTGTTATAAACACAAAACGATTCTAATACAATCCTTTATGGGTTGAGTATGTTAAATAGATATTCTTCCCTTCTGAAAATGATCCATTACAGTATATATATACTTCCTGTGTTGAGAGGGGCGTGATAGCTCACCGCCTAGCTGTGTAATTCAGACTCCACCCTCTATTGTGGAGTTAGGCAAATATCAAATTGGTCGAAACAACGTTACCAAAAGCCTTTGGTTAATTTACATCCTTATTATTATCATACAATACATCAACGCGTTCTGTAAACACGCTCAACAGTTTCTAATGAGAAAACCTCAGCATAATATAATTAACTGCTTTGTATAATAAAGCAATTGAGAATATATCCCATATTATCTGCCATACGAGATCCAACCCTGACTCAACGTATATTAGATAAACCAATGTACGTGGTTTTAGGAATCAAATCAGAGGTACATTTTTCTTCTGAATTAGTTTCAAATATTGGATATAAAAACGAAATTAGTTTTTTTAATTAATGGTTTTAAAAAATATTACATAACTGACTGCTGTAAGTTTATTTTAATGCAAAGGATGAAAAACGAGTGACATCTCTATAATTGTTTTGTTAATTCAACCGCTCATGTAAAGAGATTTTTATTTCTGAATAATATACAGTCCATGTTACTTTAAATTGTGATATATAATTTTAAAATGTCATTTCATAGTTTATTTATTGTTTCGGCATTCACTTTGCGGTAAGACATGGTGAAAATGTAAAAGAGAAAGACATGTCGTTTTATCACTTGAGTTTATTTTACTATGACGACTAGTTTTGGAAGCTATGCTTCCATCTTCAGGTCTAAATATAAACTGATAAATAGTTTTCAGCATAGCTGCTGAAACTAGTCGTCATAGTAAAAATAAAGTCAAGTAGAAAAACAAGTTTTTTTCTTTTACAATTTCATCATTAATAGTATTCCATAATGCCCAAAGTTAGACGAAAATGTGTGTTCTATCCCTTCGTGTACGAATATTTGTTATAATAATAATAATAATAATAAAACCCTTATCCACACCCCAATGGTGCAAAGGGCACTGTGTCATATAAACGCAGTGTTATCTTGATCGTTTACACATGAAGGAAAGGTGATCAGCCCTCCGCTTCAGGCACCAGTCCATGGTAATATTTAATAAATATTACAGTGAAAAAATCACTCATATTTATTTTACCCCCCTTGGGAATCGAACCCGTGACCTCCAGAACGGTAGCTGAGCGTGCTGACCATTACACTACGGAGGCGGCGGTTGTTATAAACCACTTAAATAAATTTGGAATTCGTTGTTTTGCCTTCGTTAAGACTGGTATGAATTATTTATTTAATTACTTTACGGGCCGTGAAAACAAATACAATTTTTGAATATTGGAGTAGGTACTGTGGCTTTTATAACTCGTTAAAACTCGTTAATATAAGAACGAAAACATCACGAGTTCTGAATAAAATATTGCTTGCTTGGAGTACAGAACGACCAAATCTCTGAGCAAACTGGATTTGTAGATGACACCGACTGTGATTTTCCCCAAAAACTTTTTGTTTGTTGTCCTTGACAAAACTTGTCCGCCTCTGTAGTGTAATGGTCAGCACGCTCGGCTACCGTTCTGGAGGCCCCGGATTCGATTCCCAGGGGGGTCAAATAAATATAAGTGATTTTTTCACTGTAATATTTATTCAATATTACCCTGGACTGGTACCTAATGCGGAGGGCTGATCACCTTTCCTTCGTGTGTTTACGATCAAGATAACACTGTGTTCATATGAAGCAGTGCCCTATGCACCATTGGAGTGCGGATAAGGGTTTTATTATTATTATTATTATTTTCCTAAGAGGAATAACATAGACATCCTCTTACTCTAAAACTATTTTACAACGCTTTTGTTAGAAGCCAATTAGACTATGGCAGTATCATAATTGACCCCCTCCTAATATACTTATTGAATAAACTGTCTGTTATTCAATACAAATGCTTAAGAATCATCCTGGGTGCGATGAAGTCTTCCCCCAAAAATGCTCTCCAATTAGAAGCAATGGATGCTCCTCTAGACATTAGAAGACAATATCTATCTGACAGATACATGATAAAATGTTTAGCTTTTGAAAATCACCCATCTCTTTTGGCATCTAAGAAATTACTAAACTCTGTAATATCTAACCGTGTGTTACATAATAGGCCTTATCCAGCACTCGGAAAAAGTGTTGAAAAACTGTCAAAATTTATCCCAGAAATATTCCGATCTCCCACCCCCTCCCTTTATAACTTCCCTTACTCTCATCATATTTTTTCCCCAAATATTATAACCCACATCGGAGTTGGGACTAAATCCCCTAGTCCGATTTCCCTTTTCAACTCTATAATTTAATCAAAATGGAAAGACTGGTCTTTATTCTTCACAGACGGATCCAAATTGGAAATATCTGGCTATTCAGGAGCTTCTTTTTACAGTCACGATGATGGTTACTGTGCCCAATTCAACCTACCTCAACCTTCGTCAGTTTTTACTGCGGAATGCTTGGCTTTAAGAGAAACCCTTTCCTACATTATGACCAAAAAGTTTGAAAGGTGCCTCATTTTATCCGACTCTCTAAGCTCTCTTCAAAAAATTATCAGCAATCCCTTCAAACAAGCCCAATCTCATTTAATATTCCAAATCCGTGAGAAATTATATTTACTCAAAGAAAAAACGTTCAGATTTCTCTCGCTTGGATTCCAAGCCACCATGGCATTCCGGGAAATGAAAAAGCCGACTCTCTAGCTAAGGAAGCCGTTTTAAATGGAAGTACGAATTTCTCTTACTACCCATCTGATGACCTTTTGACAATTCCAAATATTGATATGTCTTCCAGCTGGTCCCTCAAATGGAACTCCTCCAAAGTTTCAAAGGGAAAACATTACTCTCTCATTCAGCCTACTGTCCCGTCCCGTCTTTGGTTTAGGATAATTTCGATGAACAAGAAAGATACATCCACCATTTGTCGAATGAGGATGGGTCATTGCTGTACGAGAGAGCACCTTGCGAGGATTGGTGTCTTTGACTCCCCCATTTGCGAGTGTCGTTGCGAAGAGGAAGACCTTAACCATATATTCTTTAGTTGCCCAATAAATTACCAAATGCCAAATTTCTTTAAATCTCTGGCCCCGCTTATTCCCCTCCTTACAGATATCCATCTCATCCTGGCGAGCAGGAACCCAAATTTGCACAGACTGTTAGTTGTTTTTCTGAAATTAAATAAAATAAATTTATAGTTTATCTTTATAATTTTTAGTCTATCATATTTTATAATTAAGAATTCAATTAACTTGACATTGGCAAATGCATTGTATTACATGTGCAACGCCATTCCATATTTTAAAAAAATGTTTCATTCATAATTAAACTGACCATTTATTTTTATCCTCATAACGGGACATGTACAAATTTTTACGTAATAGTGTGTATATTCAAGAAAAAACGTATTTTTTCATTGTTTTTATGTATTAATTAAAATAAAATGAATGTTGATAAAGAAAGATGAATTCATGCTATAAATGTGAAAATAATAAATGTTGTTTTTTATTGGAAAAGGCTATCTAAAAACGGGACGGTCACGTTCAAAACGGGACGTATGATCACTTTATTCAAAATGCACTTGGTGTTTATAGGTACCTGACAGGTAAAAATAAACTGTTCTAAAATAAATACCACAATGGTAGCACTATCTGTTGAATGTAATAACAACAAACGTTGTAAGCATTGCTCATGGGGGCAGCGTGTTTCTTGACAGTTGCTTAACATTTTCAGTGTTTTCGATTGCATTGTTGTTTCATTTTTTAATGTTTTTGTCGCTTCGCAAACATTGTGAAATTGAACTCTTTATAAAAGGGTGATAGCTATTTTCATTCCTTCCCATTAAACCATTCTGAGCCACAGCAACACGTGGCCAATAAAATAATTATTAATATGATTTTTTTTACCTTTACCTGAGAAACCAACCATAATGAGAAAACTAGTGAACAGTGCCATCTTTTAAATTGCGTTCAAACATTTACCGAGGTTTATTTCTTTGGTTTGCGTCTTCGCTAAAGATGTGGAAAGTTTCGCTGCAATGCTAAAAATATTTTAAGGAAACTTGGAACAGTAGTTAAAATGTTCACCGCTAGATGACTTCCAAAATACTGTTTTTATCTTAAAACAATATAAGTAAAAATATTTGTTTTTTTTTAATAATGGGATACAATATAATATTTATGTACACATTTTAGACTTTTTAAACAAAAATAATAGTTTAATAATAATTGTAAGGTCATTCTTATTCTTCGTGGGTTACTATCAGAATGAAGTAAACCACAAAATGATGATTCGTTTGCTTCTTGGTCAGTCCGGTGCTCCACCCGGCTCTATCCTCCGCTCATCTCTTCTACTGGGCATGTCCGGTACGATTGCGCTACTATTTGTGCAGTCGATTTGTGAACATGCTATTGACTGTCGCAAACTCTGTATATAATATTATTATAACATACAATACTTCTATGAATACGGTTCATTGTGAGCATACATTATGTTCAAATTCTTCGGTGAGGAAGGTTAGATATGATTATCAGATTTTTTCAATACAGTTTGATAATACCATCGTAAGACAAGCAAAGATAAGCTCTCAAAAAATAAGTTAATTCAATAAAATCATTAATCGTGGTTTTATTGGTATAATATATGAGTAAATTATTAAAGAAAAATAGTGGAATTTCACGAAATATATGCCAATTCAATAAGTAAGAGAGGTTTTTTTACCCTTACGATTTTGTAATTGAGAAGGGGTTGATAATTTGTTTTTCTAGTAAATGAAATAGGAGACAAATTACATATATTCTACGTATTCAGAATTCGTGTTGGTGACCACTCGCTCACTCCTTTCAAGAACGTCATAAATCAAAAAACTTGATTTTTCAGGAGAACGTTTTTAAAGTTTAAAAATATAACACAATGTATTAAAAATACATATCAAGCCACTTTTTGGACTTTTTACTGTGCAACAGATCTTTTTAGGTAAAACCTGAAGTTTTTTTTCTCCATTTGAAAATATTTAGTATATCTAAAGAAATAATTAAACCATACCATTTCTTCAAAATGCAAAAACAACATTTTTATATTTAGTTAAAAATATGCCTCTTTTGCTGGGATATAGTACATTTTCTGGGCATTCCAAAAACATGCATAACTGAAAACTGACGATTTTTGATTTATGACGTTCTTGAAAGGAGTAAGCGCACTGTTGTAGGTGAAAAGATATTGTTCTACTAGCTAAAAATGCAAATGCGCAATTTTTTTTTAAATCGTAGTATATATAAGTCGAAAATAAAAGACTTTAGAGGGTTGGGTTTCTTACTGTTTTTTGTTTATATTATTTATTGATTATGCATAAACGTTGTAGAACAACATGATTATTTTAATTTAAAAATGAAACAGTTGTATCAGACTACTTTTAGGCTTATTATTAAACAAATAATAAAAATAAATAAATAAATAATAAAAATAAACGGAACTAGTTTTGAGAACTACAGATGTTGTCATCAACAGGTGAATATACAAATTGAAACATAGCTTAAATTTTCACATCTTTAGCAACATTTATAGTTCTAAAAACTAGTCATGTTTAGAACTAACACAAAATATGGGCTTTAACAATTGTTTTTTGTTTCGTTTTAAAAAAATAACTACAAACTCTACAGAATACCCTTTATAGGCATAATTTTTCTTCGTAATAACTTTTTTGGTTCCTTTTCTATGTTCGTATATATTTTGAGGCAAATAAATTTAAGTTTAATTAAATACTATTCATTTTACGAAGTAATCTGAGAAATAGCTATTAAAATACATCACATTTAATATAAAACCTAATACTTCACTTCTATCATTACTTCTGGCTGAAAGGAAATAATACATCATAACACAATTAAGAAAAATAACTTCACACGTAAACAGTAAACAATTATATGTCGGAGGTATTCCGTATATCAAAGAACCTGAAAAAATCTGTCGGTAGTATGAGCTGTGAGCACAGATGGGTAAGGATAATGACATTGTAATTCGATTTCATCCCACAAGGTGCTCACTCCGGTTTCTATCTGTCTAACACGTAAATATACGCGACAAAATGGCACACAATCTAATTTGCTGGGCTATATACATTTTTTTCCAGGAGAAAGCCCTCGCTTCAGTGTCCAGCGTTGCGATGTGCTGGAAAATTACATTACTCCATTATTAGATGTAATTTTGTCTTCTTTAAGGCATTACATTTCTTTTACGATAAGTTGGATTTATAATGTCATGTTATAAAATGATTATAGTACAACAAAATGCCACACCAAGCTATTCCAATAAAATGATACATCGCTCACTCCTTTCAACAACGTCAAATATCAAAAATCGTAAATTTTCAGTTGTGCATATTTTCGGAATGCCCAGAAAATATACTATATCCCAGCAAAAGCGGCATATTTTAAATGTAATATTTACCCGCTACAGGGCAGAAAATATTGTTTTTGGATTTTAAGGAAAAGGTGTTGTTCTATTTTTTTTTTTAAATACTAAATATTTTTCAAATGGAGAAAAAAACCTTCAGGTTTTACCTAAAAAGATCGGTTGCACAGTAAAAAGTTCAATAAGTGGCTTGATATTTATTTTTAATATATTTCGAGAGTTTAATTTTTATATATAGAGCGAATAAGTATTTTAATTTTATTTTATTAAAGTAAATACCACATTTTCTTAAAATCTATCGTGATATGTGTTTCGATGCACCGTACGCTGTTAAAAAATGACGCAAAATGCATCGAAATACGTGTCACAATAGATTTCATGAAATATTGGTATTAACAAGTAAAACTTAAATATAGAATGTATAGATATTTCCTCAAAACGACAACGTATCAATTAATATAAATCATAATTATTTGGAAGTCATAATTTATATTTTCATAATATTTGAACAGCTTTTTTAAAATGTATTTCTTAGTTTTAAAATGTTTTTTTTGTTCAAATTGTAAATCTCTCTGTCAACGAATAAACAGATAATTATTTTAAATGTACAAACTGCAATCATGAATTTTTTACTATATTGGCATGTTAAAAGACAATACTTAGTAATAGTAAGAAACCCATTAATGTACAAAAATCTCATAAAATTAATAAGTTTATATTATTTATTATATTAGAAACTGGATTATTTACCCTACAGATGAGATGTCAATTTTAAAAGTGTCTCAACTTGATATGATACGTGTATCGTTCTTCCCTTTTTCGATAAAATAAGTAATAAAACCTAGGATGCTCAAAGTTCCATCTTGTTTTATAAAAAAAGGGAAGAACGATGCATAATTCATAAGTATTTTTTTACAACAAAAATCACCACTAAATAAAATCAAGAGTGTTTTAAAAAAAAAATAAATTAAGATCATTTGATGTCTGTATTATTATATGTTATTTGTTGTCTTGAAATAAATTTTCTCTAAGTATCTAGAGTAACTAAGAGGTTCCCACCATTATCCCGTAGTTTCCTGTCTAAAGGCGGTTTATTGCCTTCCTCTTACAGACACCATAAACTAAACATAAACAAGTTGCCCCTATTAAGGATTTCTATGGTAACTATTATACACCTTCATATATTTATTATTTACTACCAACATTATACTGCCTTGAACATGAGCCCAGGATCTTAAAGGGATGCGTAAAAACACTATTATCATTTAGTTTTCTTGGAAAAGATATATCGATATATATATATATATATATATATATATATATATATATATATATATATATATATATATATATATATATGTATATATGTATATATATATATATATATATATATATATATATATATATATATATATATATATATATTTATATATATATATATATATATATATATATATATATATATATATATATATATATATATATATATATATATATATATATATATATATATATAAATATATATATATATATATATATATATATATATATATATTTATATATATATTTATATATATATATATATATATATATATATATATATATATATATATATATATATATATATATATATATATATATAAATATATTAATTTATTATTAGATTAAAACCAATATTTTTAGCTTTTCCACTTTTTTATTTGACCAGCGACCGGGTTTCGTCGTTACCGACATCATCAGACTGGTGAGAGGCTATACAAATTGTTATGTTATATATAAAAGAAGGCAGGAGTTGATAACCATGATTTGATGTAATTTTATGAGAAATTAATTTAATTTTAGTGAATTTAAGTATTGTATGATATTTTAAATATTTTTTATAAAGGTTTTTTTTGTATTGAAAGCACGATTTTATATAAAGTTAAAATAGATTAGCATTTTTTGTAAATGAATTTAAATTATGTAACGAGGTATCAGGAAATGCTGGTTGACGGCTCCTTCCACTAAGCTGTGGTTGTCCGGGGGGAGTCCGAAGTTCTCTGAAATGTAAATTTCCCGGCAGTCATTTCTTATCGACAAGACATTAAGGCATCTATTGTTTCTTTTCTAATGGGTAAAGTAAGGGAGAATGAATGTGTGTTACTTGATCATCTAATATGTCTTTATTATGACAATTTTTTTTTAATCTATTTATTAGAAATATTAAAAAAAAATATATTTATATATATATATATATATATATATATATATATATATATATATATATATATATATATATATATATATATATATATATATATATATATATATATATATATATATATATATATATATATATATATATATATATATATATATATATATATATATATATATATATATATATATATATATATATATATATATATATATATATATATATATATATATATATATATATACATATATACATATATATATATATATATATATATATATATATATATATATATATATATATATATATATATATATATATATATAAATATATATATATATATACATATATATATATATATATATATATATATATATATATATATATATATATATATATATATATATATATATATATATAATATATATATAAATATATATATATTTATATATATAAATATATATATATATATATATATATATATAATATATATAATGTTGTATACACTTGTATAAGACCGTTTTGTGTTTATGAATGGAAACACGTCTAGTGTAATGTTGATTTATGCATTATTTATCAACAACTAAACAGTTCGATTCAGTTTCAAAGTATTTTTATTTTTTTATTTTCTGATTTAAAAAATCAATATTAAAATAGTATATTTCCAGTTTAAAAAACGATAATTTTATAGGGTAAAGAAATAAAGTAAAGGGCGCAAAAAAGAGAGAGTATTTTTTCTTAACACGATACAGATAAATATTCAGGAAGCTCTTCTGTACGTTAATTCCGCTTAACGTAACTGCGGGTTGGTACCTTTCCAGCGTTTAATTATACCCAATTACTCTGCTTTATCATTATTTGGTTCGCCAATACTAATTTTATACGTCCGTAAGGAGTGTTTTACGAGAATCCCTAGAAGTGGTATTCTTACAATATTAACACTGTTTGATAATCTTTTTAAATTTATTTTATTAAAATTAAACACTTGAATATACCACTTAAATGAGTTTTATTTTTACTTACGACTAGTTTCAAAAACGATAGATGTTTTCATCTTCTGGTACAAATTAAAACTAACGAAGAAAAATAAATTTCAGTGTTTATATAATGATAAAAAAATAATTAAACCCTTATCCGCACCCCAATGGTGCATAGAGCACTGCTTTATGTGAACACAGTGTTATCTTGATCGTTTACACACGAAGGAAAGGTGATCAGCCCTTCGCTTCAGGTACCAGTCCAGGGTAATGTTGAATAAATATTAGAGTGAAAAAATCACTTATATTTATTTGACCCCCCTTGGGAATCGAACCCGGGACCTCCAGAACGGTAGCCGAGCGTGCTGACCATTACACTACGGAGGCGGACAATAATACAAGTGTATATGTAAGTTAATAAATACAGGCAGGGGGGTTAAGGAACAAGATTTTTTGTAAAAGGAAACATTGATAATAATGGTGACGTATTTTGAAACAGTATATTATTATTATTTTATTTTATTTCTTATCTTATTTGTTTCATCGTAGTAGTGAATTAATGTGTGCAAATTAAGTCAGTAATGGCGTTAAGCTAGTCAGATAAGCTAAAAGTGATTAGCACCTTTTGCTACTGAGCATGCAGCTGCTCGTTTTCTGTGGAGGAAATATTTAATAAACAGTATTTATCAAAGATTAAAAAAGGAAAAAAATGCCTGTTACTTAAAAAAGGAATCAAGTTGTGATAGAATGGGCTCGTACTTAGAAACTCTGTTTTAGTATCCGCGACACTAACCGCGAAACTACAGCTTGATTTTTATAAATTGGAACAAATAAAAATTATATACCATAAAATTTTTCTGAAATACTTATATAAAAGCTTGTTATTTATTTGAACATATTTTATTTATTAACATTATATGAATTTTTGCATGCTTCCTTATAATACCAAAATTTAAATTAAACCTCCAAACCAAAACCACAGAAATCCATCAATCATAACCCAAATCAATTTGGAAATCCATACTAACACCAGTTGTGGTGTTATTACTTACATAATATAATATTGAAGGAAATTTATAAGTGCTAGTGTAATTTCCGAATGTTAAAAAAATACAATGTTTAGAATACTTTTTATTGTAAACATTTAGATAATAACAAATGAGGTTTCTAATGGAAGAAAATAATAATCGATGGTTATTCAAATAATTGTATTCCGGTTTTTCTGCTTTGGGCAATATTAGATGGTGGAAATTTATCATGTTTTTATATAAAATTTGGTAAACTCTCTTCCGGTTGCCGAATCACTCCGGAAATTATGAAAAATTTACCTAATTGAAATTTTCGACAAAACTTTTTTTATACGATTCGAAAAGAAAAGTTTTCTCTGAAGCAGCTACTGATTCTATAGATAATATGTTTTATTTTTTTAATATACTCGTATATTTGCAGACATGAAAAAACATATATATATATCAATCTATTTAGAAGTTTTTTACGTATTTTTAGCTTATTATTTAAATCCTTTTTTTCAGTTTGTATCAATGATTAATTTAATTGCAATTGATCTCAACTTTTCTTTGACTGACTTACTTCAAACTATTATTTATTTGGAAGGCTGCATAAATTAACCAGTCTTAATAAAAATGACATATTTAATAATTGTTTCATATGTTACAAATATGTGTGTGTGTGTGTGTGTGTGTGTGTGTGTGTGTGTGTGTGTATATTTTTGCTTATAATTAAAAAAAAATTATATGACAAACAAAAACCATTTTCATTCATATTATTTATGTTATTAACCATTTATATTGATATAAAGCTCTAATGAACTTAGATCGTTTGATGTTCACGTGTACTTGTATCAATGTAAATAATAATAAAAAATCAGACCCTGAAGCTAGGGGGCAAGATTGTAATACTTCTACTCTACCTATTTATGGAATAGAGTTGTAAACACGCATCTGTACCATATATAATTGCATGTATTTGATGCCTAAATGTGTGGGTCTTTCAGCATGAACATGTCAATTCAGCTAGTAAATAGATCCAAAGCTCTTGTGCAGAATAGTAAAAAAGAAAGGCATTGTTCTTTATGGGGACATTATTTTTTCTTTTGGGTGAAATGGCAGTGCACAAAAAGAGTCGTAAACCTTTTCGAATAATGTGCCTTTATGTTGTTTTGTGTCTACGTGGCAGGAAAACCCTGATAAATGTGTTTCTCTCCTCCTTCGAACAAAATATACACAGAAAAAGAAAATATCGCTATGACGACTGAACGTTCGAATGGTTTTGGATAAGGGTCCCATTTGTCGCACTGAATGGGAACGGCAGGGATACAACGATTCATACGTCACGCCGGAACGTATGAACAAAATATCTTCAATGTGGTATTTTTTCCTTGAAATCTGACTTACAAAACATTTTCTTTTGTACCTCAGAACCACTGATTTGGAATAAACAACAGTATATGTTACGTAAAGATAAAATCATTGTATAAAATTAACATAGAGATAATATTTTCTTCCCAAAATTTTATGTGTATCCAAATTATTATTCTTAAATCTGCATATATCCACTAAAAAGTTGAAAAAAATATATTTATTGAAAAAATACTTTATGGAAATATATTTTTATTATTACTTAGTTTTATTTTCGCATTCCTTTCCATTAAACATGTTTCTTACCTTATTTTTTTATATACTCCTATTTTCCATACCCGTTTGTTGTTTTATTATTTACTGTGTGTTAGTTTTGTTTTTTAATTTTTCATCTTTTTTAACATTCTTAATTGTATTTCAGTCTCGTTAACCTTCACACCACGTCCAAAATGAGTAATGGAAATTACTCATTGGGAGTATTATGTATGTGACTAATAATGATATTTGTTTTCACCATCGAAAGATAAAAATAAATAAATTAAAGCATTATTTTTGTTCTTCAATATAAACAGCTTCTACGAGAATGTGGAGAAACCTAGATTTGCGAACCTGAATTTAGACACCCCAAAAATGTGGTGAGTAAAATATCTAATCAAATTACAAGCGTTAAAATTTTAATAATGTTTTCAATTAATGAAGTTCCAGAAAAATGAGTAGTTAGTTGTAAATCACAGTGAAAGAAGAATAGTGAATGTTACACGTGTTTTAAGTGATCACTTAAACCTGCCTTTGACTAGTCGCAAGACCTATAAATATCCAGACGTCTATATTGTTCTTCATCTATGATGAGATTTCAAAATATATATATATTTTTTATTGAAATATTTGTGTTTTTATTATTAACACAAATATTCCAATTTTATACTATTTCTGTGAACCTAATTGGCTCATTATTAGAAATAGGTATCAAATTGTGGTAGAGTGGGTTCGAACCGAGAAACTCTGACTTGAGAGTCCGCGACACTAACCACGGGACCACAACCCGACACAAATCATATGTTTTACAACATTTTAAGTGTGTCCAAATACTTAACATGTCATCAACGATGATGAAGAATATAGGCTGGTTTAAGTGATCACTTTACACACGTGTAAAATTCACCAATTCTACCCATGATTGACAACTACACTACTCAAATTCTTGGAAAATCTATATTTACATATGAATCAATTTAGAAACATTGTTCTTGAATCACTAGAACTTCACCTCAGACACTATCGGTGAGATGAAAAGAAGCTTTTTATTGAGCAGAAACTCTTTTATTAGTACGTAAAACCTGTAAGTGCCCAGGCTTCCATGTTCTTCTTCATCTTTGATGAGTTGTCAAAATATAATCATATTTTCTATTTCAAGATACAATGTGATAATTTCACAACTGATGGTTATGATAGAAGGAAAAATTAGCAAGACGACTATCCTGCAAGATGGACAAAGTGAAAAAGCTCTATAAATCTTTCTTGGGTTTGACTCAAATCGAGGATATATCTTTAATTCCAAGAAAGTCAGAAGACCATGATAGACTTTCCACTTCCCGCAGAGGTGAAGTTTTAGACTTCACTACAACTTATATCATCTAGATGTATCTTCGAGTCTATCAGGCTGCAATGCAGTCTGAAATATCTGCAAGAAGCTCAATTATTAGCTGTTTTTTATCGTTAAATATCATTTAAAAAAAAATTATTGAATGTTTTTCGCCTGTACTTTGTGGCATATTTTATAAACATTATAAAATAACACAAGTTTTTTTAACCACTTTTTATTGGTACACTTTTTCCAACCGGTTTCGACAAGAACCTTGTCATCCTCAGGGTTTATGTACGAATTCTTAAAAAATTGAAATACTCATCGTTAGGTTATCTGGTAGTTAAGTACCCTTCCCTTACGATGCCAAAAACTTCCAAGCACTCAATATGAAAATGTGATTTAAAAAAAAATATTTAAAAAAACTCCTATTTATTGCTTTTATTGAGCATTGCGCAACGAATACGTCTGAATACGAAAACGTATGCTAAGGACGACAAGGTTCTTGTCGAAACCGGTTGGAAAAAGTGTACCAATAAAAAGTGGTTAAAACAATGTTGTTTTATTTTAAAAAGTTTAAACAAAACGTGTTTAAGATTTTGCTATTTGTAATTTTCTCCACGAATGATGGTATTGCATCGAAATATTAATTAAATAAATGTTACACTTGTGTTACTTCATCACTTAACCAAGCCTATGACGGTCGTAAGCCCTGTAAATGCCCAGAATTCCATTTTCTTTTTCATCTTTGATGAGATGTCAAAAATGTTAAGAATAATTCTTAAGCGGAGATATATACAGGACCAACCTGCCAATGGTTATACCTGTAGGAAAAGCTACCGCTGTGCTGAACAATATCACGCTGGATATTGACCTGTTCCATATCGCTCACTCCTTTCAAGAACGTCATAAATCAAAAAAACTTGATTTTTCAGGAGAACGTTTTTAAAGTTTAAAAATGTAATACAATGTATTAAAAATATATATCAAGCCACTTATTGAACTTTTTACTATGCCACAAATATTTTTAGGTAAAACCTGAAGGTTTTTTCCCTATTTGAAAAAATTTTGTATATTTAAAAAAATAATAAAACAATACCTTTTCCTCAAAATGCAAAAACAACACTTTCTGCCCTGTAGCGGGTAAATATTAAGTTAAAAATATGCCTCTTTTGCTGGGATACAGTACATTTTCTGGGCATTCCGAAAACATGCACAACTGAAAATTGTCGATTTTGATTTATGACGTTCTTGAAAGGAGTGAGCGATATGTCTTAAGGGATTCTTCTACATCTTTAACAACAGTTTTTTGAAAATTTTAGAATTTCTGTTAATGCATTAATTTTCAATTTTAGTTTGTCATGCATATTTTAACTATAAATTAATCAATTGAATCGAATTATCCAGATTTGTGAAGTATTGTACATAATTAGAATGTTGTAAATAATTTCTAGTACTGTACATTTTATATAGGCATTAAAAATTATTTATACGCTACATATCGTAGTACGTACTAAACATGTAAAATATTTTTCGAACTTCTTTGATAAAGTTATTATTTACGTATTCCCTGCAGAGAAAGATGTCACAAAATACCAACAGGTATACAAAAAGTAAAAATTATGATGAAAAGTTTCCGATTTCTGCGCGACCGGTGAGCTTAAGAAGTTTTCTTTAATCAAAATTTGCTTAATAAACTTTCTTCAAGTAATCATAGCCGTGATCTAACCTAGTTAGATGTTTTTCGTAGCTATTTAAATTTTAAATATTATCCTGAAGGAGCTTTGGACTCGATTCCGCATTGCGCTTAAACGTTTTAAAATATTTTCAAAGGGAGACACAGTTTAAAATATAATTATGGTTAGTTTGTTGTAGATTACTAATTTAACTTTTACGTATTTTTTTAAAATCAATACCTTAATTATAAAAGTAACAATGTTGTTTTTTACAACATTTTGAGTGTGTTCAAATACTTGTTAACAAATCTGGATTATCTCCAATTAGGAGTTTTTTCATAAAATAATTGATATCTCCACATAGATGAAGAAGAATATAAAAGTCCGGGCAAAACTTGTTTGCAAGTGTTTTCATTTTCAATTTCATCATGTCTTAGCGCAAAGTGAATGCCGAAACAATAAATAAAATATATAAAAAAACTTAGGTAAAAATATGCAAAATGGGCTTATAAGTACAAAATGTAATTATAAGTACAAATCCTTAATCCTTGTTCTCAAATCTATATTTTAATTATTTTTTTTTTCACATCTCATCAATGATGAAGAAAAATATGGAAGTCTAGGCATTTACGGGGCTGACGACCGTCATAGGCTGCTTTAAGTGATTACTTTACACACGTGTAACATTCACCAATTCTACCCATTATTGATAACCACACTTCTCAAATTCTTGGAAGTTCTATATACTTGAACCAATTTCGAAACGTTGTTCTTGAATCTCTAGAACTTCACTAGATACATATATTGGTGAGAGGTTCAAAAAAATAATATGAAGAATGACTCCTATGATTGGAGATAATCCAGATTTATGAACAAGTAAATACTTGTGGACACACTCCAAATGGACACACTCAAAATTTTTTATCTTTTTAATAATTCAATTTTGAATACTAAAAGATATTTTTATATTTTAAATATGCAATCACAAATATTGAAGGAATTTTTTTTTCAATGTGTTTTGTGACGATTCAATTTGACTGTTTTAGATGTTACAAGGAAGAGTTTTAATAAATATTGAAGGAACACCCGTAAAATGAGTCCGCTTTTTCTTACTGCCGTGGTTTTGAATCGTTAGAAATAATTTTGCGGGTTGGCGGAGAATGAATTTAAATTATTTTCCACTCCTTAATATCTTTCTTTGAAGTAGGAAGTTCTTGGAAGCCTTCCAGATTCAGTTGGGATTGAGTGGCGGCGAACGGGGATCACGTTCCCTTGCAGCTGCAAATGGGGGTGTGATCTGATTTACAAACGAGTGAAATACAGAAGGCTCCTTGACAGAAAGTGTATCGTATCGCATTGCTGTAATACATTCTGGAGATGTCGCGATAATGTTATTACGTTATTATAATTTTGTAATATGGCTACTACTACTACTACTACTACTACCATCACGCCGCTTCCCCGCAGGGGTAGGCAGAGAGGATGGAACGCCACACTCTTCTGTCCTGACATACACTCCTAGCCTCCTTCACATCCATACATCTAGTCATACATGCCCTCCGATTACGCAGACTTTGGCAATATGGCAATACCTGGAAACTGATTACATCAGATGCAAAACAAAGATTTTCTTTTATTTCTTTTGTTTTTGTTTTTTGCTGGGAACAGAGTGAATGGTGCACTAAAATCAGTCATATCGAATGAAAACCTATCAGCGAAAGCTCAACTGGCAGTACACAACGGAGTCCTGATTCCAACCCCCTATGTATGGAAGCGAAGCAAGAAGTTGGTACAAGGAGGATGAAAGGAGACTGAATGCAGTCGAAATGCAATCCTTCCGACGAATGTGCTGCGAAACGATGTATGATGGATGATCGAATGGTGAAATAAGGAAAGAATTCAAGGCTGAGATAAGCATTATCGATAAAATTAAGGTGTGTTCAGATGGTTTGGACATGTGGAACGTATGAGTGAGGAAAGAACGGTTAAACAAATTAATGAAGCGAAAGTTGTTGGAAAAATAACAGAGAATAGGAGAATAAAACCAATAGAGGAAAACCGAAGAAAACTTGGCACAATCAGGAATGAAACACTTGAAAGCGGCCGGTTCAGGAGTCGAAATAACCGGCGGGTATGTATGTGTGATGCTTGAATGTGGAAGAGGCAAATAATGTTTGCAAAGACAGGGTGGAATGGCGTTCCATTCTCTCTGACTACCCCTGCCGCGAAATGGCATGATGGTTAGGTTAGATTGTGTAATGCCAGTTTAGCTTTCGCTGATAAGTTCTTATTTGCCATAACTGATTTCAACGCACCATTCGCTCTGTTCCTAGCAATTACTCTCCTTTCAATGTCTTTATCAATCTTTACGATCAAGATAACACTGTTTATATACGATGCAGTGCCCTACCACTGGGTAGGAATAAGGGTTTGAAAGAGATGGAGAGAAGTGTATTTGATTACCATATTTTATGAGATTACATAGTACATATAATCTAAACGCCACACCAAAATTGCTGATTTTAGGCACATCATATAAGAAGGATTAGATGCTGTTGTATCAGTGGTTCTGAACCTTTTTGAAGTCAGGGAGCACTTTTGTTCATATGGAAAATTCGCGGTACATCTAAACTAAAGATACAAAAAACATACAAAGATAATTTTTACTTAAAATAAAACTGATTATTTTATTACATATAAGTGAAAATTTGCAGTTACAATTGATGTAAGAAAATACATAGAAACATATATACTCCAATGAAATGCTTGCAGCGAAAATTTGTTTGTGTGACACCAGAGTTTATCAGCTTTTACATATTTCAAAAGCTTCTCTCATTCCTTCATCCAAATTGCTAAGCCAAGTTTCACAAATCAAGGATAACAATTCCTTTTAATGATCCTGCCATTGATGGAGCACCGCCTGTACAAATTCCTACACATAACTCCCATGATATTTTCAATTGTTTATGTGTTCATATAGAATCAAATATTCTTTTTCGCATGAGTGCTGCCATCTAGCCTTTATAATTGCAACTCAAATAACACAGTAAATGAGCCAACCAATTTTTGGTTTTCATGAATTTGCGGAGCATTTGCAACAACAACACGGAGCACCGGTTAAGAATCACTGTGTTAGATCATTCTAATACTATATAGATGTTAGTGAAGTTAAGAATTTATCTTTAATATGAAGTAACGTACTGTTACATGTATAATGTAAACAAGATTAATCCATGAGACATTTTAATACCCTGCCCGACCGTTGTACAGAACTTAACCTATCTTCCTTGCATATACAAGTACATTAAATTATGAGAATCCCAGTATGAGTTAATGTAACAGTGGATATTGGGTCTATGCTAGTGATGGGAATAACCGATTTTGTTTGTCCTGAGATTTTAATTATTTTTAATTTTGTCCATAAAACGTATTCACCATATTTTTTAAAGTCATTAGCAGTATCCGGCAGTATTTCTGAGGCGCAGTCTGGTTCAATGTAAAAGATAGACAATTTTAGTATAAATCTCTAATATGTTTATTTTCACAGTGCTTGGGAAACAATGAAATTATTATAAATATAGGAAGCAAGAATGCAATTGAAAATATTCCTATTTCAAAATGACAACACCCGGACTTGAGTTTTGACAGTTGTGTTTGTCAGTTCATATATTACATAGCTCCAATAATTTTGTCATATTTTGAGTTTTTTTCGATATTTCATAAGTTGTTTATAGTTTAAATGGTTGCTGATTAAGGATTACTTATCAGATAAGCCAAATCTATCGTTATTTTATTATTTTAATTCTTAAATTTCGTACTTTATTATTTTCCTAGTTGTAATAGTAAATTGCAACAATAATATTTTTTAGTTGCATATAATATTTTTCGTTTATATACATATATTTTTCTTTCTATACACTCATTGGATTATTTCTGAATAATTATGGAAAGAATTAAAACACGTCGTAAGGAGCCTCCCGACATCCCATCTACATCTTCTTCCAACTCTTCATTACCCACGTCTCCAATCCTCCCCAACAAAATCAGAAAAATTTCTAAAACTGATTCTGCCAAAGATATTCATAATGCAACTCCGAAAACCTTATCCCCTTCAACATCTAATGATCCTTCTTCCTTACAGTCAGAATATATCAAAAACAAATACACAGAAAGAGACAGTGGACCTTTCTGCGTTTTTGTCCAAAAAAACGTTGTCCCCAATTCTTCTTTCTCTTTGAATATCATCGATTTTGGCAAACTTTTGCAATCCCTAAATATTCCTGGTATTGTTCCTCGTGCAGGAATAAAATCTATCGGCCGAAACCGGATTTCTGTACAATTTTTGACATACTCAGCGGCAAATAGTTTTATTGATGATAATGCTTTGGAAACATATGACTATAAAGTATTTATCCCGTACCATATGGTCTCTCGCATGGGCCTGGTCAGGGGTATCCCTTTAGAGTGGACCCATGAAGAGATTGTAAAAAATATCGAGGTTCCAAATGAATGTGGTATGATTATGAAATCTCGAAGACTTTCTAGAAAAGTCACGTCGCCTGTAGACCAAAAATTCTCGTGGGTACCCACCCAAACTGTTATTCTTACTTTTCAAGGGCAGATTCTCCCTAAAAAGATATTTTCATTCTATTCGGTAATAGACGTTGAGCTATACATCTATCCTACAATTCTTTGTTTTGCATGCTGTCGTTATGGACACGCCAAGACAATTTGCAGGTCCAAACCTAGATGTTTCAAGTGTGGATTGGAGCATATGGGTGAGACTTGCGAAGTTGAAATTCAGAATGCTACATGCGTAAATTGTTCAGGTAATCATTTAGCTACCAATAGAATATGTCCTGAATATTTGAGGCAAAATTTAATTAAGAGGAGCATGACTGAACAAAATATTTCATATAACGAGGCTGCCAAGTCCACATTTAGCAAGGGAAAATCATACGCAGATATTACAAAGTCTACCACTTCCTCACAATCCCGTAATATCCAACAATCTTCTCATTCACAACCTTTGTCGTATAACAAGACGGTTTATAAAGAATCCGCTCCGAGGTCATTGTTTCTTCCTAACATTAGCAAATCAACTCTTGATAAATTAAAGTCCATTTCCTTTTTACCGTATACAAATTCTCCCGATGGTTGTGCTCTTCAGTCTGGCAATAAAGAGGCCAGTGTTACAACACCTGATAATTTATCACAAGTACTTTCTCAATTAATCATACTTATTACCTCAATTTTCGAAAACTCCCCCCAAAAACCGTACAACGCTGCCAAAACCACTTCCAATTCAACTCTCCAAAATCACAATGCCTCACAAAATTCCAATCTCCTCTAATAACATAATCACCCCTATTACACAAGACTCTCATCTTAACGAGATGGAGTCAAAATTATCTATCTTACAGTGGAATTGCCGTAGTGCTATTTCGAATAAAATAGATTTATGTTCCCTTCTAAAGGAATACAAAATTGACATAGCTGCTTTATCAGAAACCTGGTTCAAGCCAGGATACAACTTTGTTATCCCAGGTTATATTTGCCTGCGTGATGACCGACCCGATGGTAGAGGAGGAGCAGCCCTTCTTATTAAAAACCATCTTCACTATTCCCACATCCTAGTCCCTAACTCCTCATCTTTCCAAATTGTTGCAGCATCTATAAACAATGTATCCTATATTTCAGTATATATTCCCCCTAACATCCCTTTTGATCTGTCTGGCTGGAATAATATAGTTAAATTGTTACCCAAATCATTTTTCATACTAGGTGATTTCAACGCACATTCTCTCAGCTGGGGGAGTGCTTATACAGACCGCTCAGGTAGAAACATCTTAAGTTTCGTTGATGATAACGATATATGTATTCTTAACGACGGTTCTCCTACCAGATTAAGTTCTCCATCTCATAGACAGAGCGCTGTTGATATCTCATTATGCTCTAACGATTTAGCATCCAGGGTAACCTGGAGTATCTTAGACGATCCTCATTCGAGAGACCATTTCCCAATCACTATTCACATACCTCTTAAGTCTCGCATCACCCCTAGAACTCAAAACACCATTTATAATTTTAAAAAAACTGACTGGACTAACTTTGTTAGTATTTTGGAAAAAAATAATTCCAAATCTCATCCTGCGAGCGACTTCGATATCCCACTGGAGTATTCTAAATTTATAGACACAATTATGTCCGCAGTTAATTCTACCACCCCTAAAATAAATCCAAAGACTCGGAGGAATCCGTCGCCATGCCCTTGGTGGGATTCCGAGTGCAGTCTAGCTGTTAAAAATAGGAAAAATTGTATGTCCAAATATAAAAATGATATGAGTGAATTAAATTTTTTGGAGTTTAAAAGAGTTCAAGCTGAGACAAAAAAAATATTAAAACAGAAAAAACGAATAGGATGGAAATCTTTCTGTTGCGCTCTCTCACCTCAAACCCCATTGACAGATGTTTGGACAGCCATACGAAAATTTAGGTCCCCATCTTCTTCGTCACTCAGAAAAATTTCCGATGATTCAGCTTGGATCTACGATTTCGTTGACAAATTGGCACCTTCTCATGTTCCAACAATCCAAGAACTCCCATCCCACTCTTCAGTCATTCTCAATCAAGAATCTTGGTTTGACTCACCTTTCCAGATTGAGGAGTTATTACTTCCCCTAGTATATGTTAAAATCTCATCCCCCGGCTTAGACATGATCCCATACTCTTTGATTCAAAAATTTCCACAACAAATTTTACTTAAATATATTAATATACTAAATAAAATATTTGAAACTGGAATAATTCCAGCTGATTGGAAAATTCAGCGGATAATCCCTATTCTAAAACCTGATAAAGACCCAATGAAGGGAGATTCATACCGCCCCATAGCGTTATCTTCGTGTATGCTAAAGCTTTTTGAACATATGATAAAAAATAGAGTAGACTGGTTTGTGGAGAGCAATTCCTTACTGTCTGCTTCACAATTTGGTTTCCGTAAAAACAAATCAACCACCGATAATCTCTCTATTTTCTCAACAGATATTCGAGTAGCGTTTTCTCAAAATGAATGCACCGCTGCAGCTTTTATCGATATTTGTGGAGCTTATGATAATGTGGACCTTAATGTCCTCAAAGTTAAACTATGCTCGTTAAAGTTTCCTTTTAAGATTGTTCAGGTGATTCTAAATATATTAAAAGAAAGAACTATTATTGTAAATGGGATGTATAAAAAAATAGAAAGAAAAATCTGGAAGGGCCTCCCTCAAGGATCTGTACTTAGTCCTTTACTATATAATATCTATACTTTCGATCTGGAATCAACAGTCTCGAGAAAATGCAAAATCTTGCAGTATGCGGATGATATTGTAATATATATATCACATAAAGATATGAAAACTGCTATTAATAAACTTGAATCAGCCTTGACTTCTCTCAATACTTGGTTCACTTCTAATTGCCTTCAACTATCTACTTCAAAAAGCCAAATAGTATTGTTCTCGAAAAAACATAAAATCCCATTTAACTCTATAAAATTTGACAATATCTCCATTCCTATAAGTAATCAGGCTAAATTTTTAGGAATTATTTTTGACAGGAAATTGTCATGGGCCCCTCACATAAATTCTGTAATCACAAAATGTGAAAGAAAAATTAACCCTCTCCGAGCTCTAGCAGGAGTTTGGTGGGGCTCTCATCCTCTTACTCTAAAACTATTTTACAACGCTTTTGTTAGAAGCCAATTAGACTATGGCAGTATCATAATTGACCCCCTCCCAATATACTTATTGAATAAACTGTCTGTTATTCAATACAAATGCTTAAGAATCATCCTGGGTGCGATGAAGTCTTCCCCCACAAATGCCCTCCAATTAGAAGCTATGGATCCTCCTCTAGACATTAGAAGACAATATCTATCTGACAGATACATGATAAAATGTTTAGCTTTTGAAAATCACCCATCTCTTTTGGCATCTAAGAAATTACTAAACTCTGTAACATCTAACCGTTTGTTACATAATAGGCCTTATCCAGCACTCGCAAAAAGTTTTGAAAAACTGTCAAAATTTATCCCAGAAATATTCCGATCTCCCACCCCCTCCCTTTATAACTTCCCTTACTCTCATCATATTTTTTCCCCAAATATTATAACCCACATTGGAGTAGGGACTAAATCCCCTAGTCCGATTTCCCTTTTCAACTCCATAATTGAATCAAAATGGAAAGACTGGTCTTTATTCTTCACAGACGGATCCAAATTGGAAATATCTGGCTATTCAGGAGCTTCTTTTTACAGCCACGATGATGGTTACTGTGCCCAATTCCAACTTCCTCAACCTTCGTCAGTTTTTACTGCGGAATGCTTGGCTTTAAGAGAAACTCTTTCCTACATTATGACCAAAAAGTTTGAAAAGTGCCTCATTTTATCCGACTCTCTAAGCTCTCTTCAAAAAATTAGCAGCAATCCCTTCAAACAAGCCCAATCCCATTTAATATTCCAAATCCGTGAGAAATTATATTTACTCAAAGAAAAAAACGTTCAGGTTTCTCTCGCCTGGATTCCAAGCCACCATGGCATTCCGGGAAATGAAAAAGCCGACTCTCTAGCTAAGGAAGCCGTTTTAAATGGAAGTACGAATTTCTCCAACTACCCATCTGATGACCTTTTGACAATTCCAAATATTGATAAGTCTTCCAGCTGGTCCCTCAAATGGAACTCCTCCAAAATTTCAAAGGGAAAACATTACTCTCTCATTCAGCCTACTGTCCCGTCCCGTCCTTGGTTTAGGAAAGTATTGATGAACAAGAAAGATACATCCACCATTTGTCGAATGAGGATGGGTCATTGCTGTACGAGAGAGCACCTTGCGAGGATTGGTGTCTTTGACTCCCCCATTTGCGAGTGTCGTTGCGAAGAGGAAGACCTTAACCATATATTCTTTGTTTGCCCAATAAATGACCAAATGCCAAATTTCTTTAAATCTCTGGCCCCGCTTATTCCCCTCCCTACAGATATCCATCTCATCCTGGCGAGCAGGAACCCAAATTTGTACAGACTGTTAGTTGTTTTTCTAAAATTAAATAAAATAAATTTATAGTTTATCTTTATAATTTTTATCATATCATATTTTATAATTAAGAATTCAATTAACTTGACATTGGCAAATGCATTGTTTTACATGTGCAACGCCATTCCATATTTAAAAAAAAAAAAATGACAACACCCGTCAAGCAGCACGTTACCCGCCAGGAGCAATTTTTAGAGTTGCATGTGTTGCTGTTACTTTCAATAGATGGCCCTGCCATTGCGGTACCCAAAATGATTCGGCAATCATTTTGTAATAACATCTATATCTACATTTTAAAACTTTAATTTCATTCGATACTTTTACTTCTACTACACACTCCTAGCTGCCTTTACATACACATATCTAGTCATACATAACCTCCAATTACGTAGACTTTTGACACCCCCAAATTTATGGTTCTGATTGATCTGGTCATGTCAGTTTTTTTCAGTTTTCCACATTGTGTCTCCCGTTCACATTCGCCATACATTCTTTCTTATTCATTCTCTCTTTATCCATTCGCTACACATGTTCAAACATTATTTAAAAACTTTTCATAATATTTTTAACTATCCCTAAATCAGTTCCAAACTTGTGATTTACATAGGTAAATGGCACTATTTATTAAAACCTTTTAATAAGAGATTACAGAAATTTCACATGAGACAATATTTGAATGGGACAAAAGTTGAATAGCTAAATAGGGAATAATTTTTCATAAACCTTAAGTCGTGTAGTAGAGTTAAGAGTGGTATTTATTACACAAGTGTGTGATGAACGGTTAGAAGAGTATTATATAACCATTTTACCACAAGGTTAAAAATGATTTCCAAACATAAAATAGATTATTAATAGGTTATTTCTATAACCGTTCACAACGATAATACATTCCGATTTTATGCACACCGCTAGTCCGTTCCATGTATGAATGACTATAACTTTACTTGACCCGATTCCATTACTGTTAAACCATTTTCAACCTACCATTTTACCCCGAATAATGCCATTTATCTTTGAGTCATTTTAATGAAAACGGTTCTCCATAAATCATTTTCATATTATCCTGCTCCTGTACTTATAACATCTCCTTAATATTTCAAATGTTCAAATATTTAAGGTAATGTCCAAAATGTAATCAAACAATAATAATTTGAAATATAGTAAGACAGGTTAGATAAGGGTTGGGGTTATTACACGTATACAAGAATGAAAAAAAAAGTCGACAAACATTACCGATTTTCGTTTGAAATAATACAAAAGTAGCTATTTCTGGATATTTCACCCACATAAAAGTCGCCGAACAAAATATTAATTTCTTTTCTTATAAAAAAAGCAATCACATTTTCAAAATGAAAAAATTCCATATTTCCTATCCCAATAAAACTCACTTCATATAAACAATAACTAATTTATTTAGAGAAAGTAAAAAAATATTACAAATTAAGCATAACATTTAATTTTTTCCATATAAATAAAAAATTTATCTTCCTATTTAATTTTGAATACACTTGATGTTTATTTAGAATGCGTTTTTAAAGTCTGGTGGCGATAGGTACTTTTCGGATAAATCGGTATTTTTACTTTTAATTACGATATTTTTTCTACTCCTTACCCTCATCAGCATACAATGATGCACAAGACACTACAACAAAATCTCAAATATATTTTTGCCAAGTATTACAACACTGAATTTATATTTTACATAACCTTTCTTCTTTGTCTAACAATAATTTGTACTAGGTACATAAAAAATCTTTGATATTAATATTTCCAGTACAATAAATATTCGCCTTCTGTTTCTCTCTTTTCTGACCCGTCATGTACATAGGTCACTTCAGGAAATAATCTTGCATGTCTCTAGCTACTTTTTCTTGAACTATTACTGTAATAATTGAGTCGGTCATAAAATGGTTTAATAGTAAAAAATATATAATAAACTTGGTCACCCCACTAAATTGAAGTCAGCAAATCAAATAATTATTGGTGTATACTTGTGATTTAAGAATAATTTTTTTTATAATGTAAATGAACGTCTCGTTACGGTTTCTGCCTTGTGAGGCATTCACCAAACAATAAAACGTGTATTAAAAAATAAAAAACAAACAAATAAAAGTCATTGAATATACCTTATTTTCGTTTTTTTTACCCTTATCCACACCATAGGGCACACATTGATCTTATTCAGTGCATAGTACACTATTGGATTTCACTTAATTACAAAATTTAAGGCAGAGATAATATTTTAAATTTATTTCGTGCAATTCCGTTCGTAATTTTCACTAAAGTTTGTAGACTGAGCTTTACAAAGCTGAAAATCAAAACTAAAACTTCATTACTTTATAGCTTCAGGTTGCTCCCTCGAGAAGCATTCCGCTACCAGTTGGCTCTGAATATTTAAATAATAATAATAAAAACTAAGTTTACAAGCTTAAGTTCTAGTTATCTACATTAAGTATATATCACACACGACAAAATGACAAATGGCATTATTTGGGACAGTTCAGCATAATGCAACGTAACTGAAATAGGTCAAAATATCTGACTAATAAACGAAACAGAATTGGAGAGAACTGCTGAGTTCTAGTTTTATGAGTAATGAATAACGACTGTTGTCATTATTAATGGTGTTTTGTTATTTTAAGTTGGAAAACAGAGATGGCACTTAATTTTGAGATAAATTTTATTTAAGTAACTCTGTTCAACGTAAATTAAATTATATATATATATATATATATATATATATATATATATATATATATATATATATATATATATATATATATATATATATATATATATATATATATATATATATATATATATATATATATATATATACATATATATATATATATATATATATATATATATATATATATATATATATATATATATATATATATATATATATTTATATATATAAATATATACATGTATATATATATATATATATATATATATATACATATATATATATATATATATATATATATATATATATATATATATATATATATATATATATATATATATATATATATATATATATATATATAAAAATATATATATATAAATATATATGTATATATATATATATATATATATATATATATATATATATATATATATATATATATATATATATATATATATATATATTATATAAATATATATGTATATATTATGTATTTATGTATTTGTAAACTAACTAATTAATAAAAAAAATGTAACTTTGTTTTGTAGTGATTTTAAAACAAAGTTACATTTTAGTTTTAAAATGGAAAATCTCAAAGTAAGTGCTTCAAATATAAATTATATAACTAATTAATAGTAACGCTGTATCAATCTGTCTTTGGAAACAAATTTTGCCTCTTCCACATTCATCTCATTATTGCAACTCCTGACCTGATAACCATTTACAAGCATAAAAATATTAGATCTTGCTAAATTTTCCTCCGTCTTTCTCTGCTTCTCATCTGGTCAATTTTTTTATTTTTGAGTGCCTTTATCTATATCTTGCCAAATTAATAGATTCCGTTTTCTGAGCATAAAAGATGTTAATTTTTAAATGTTTTTCTCGTATCATATAAAATTAAGTTTTGTACCAATCACTAAATAATTTGTTATATTTGAAACCAATATCTGTTGCAAAGTTTCAGTTCTCTTTCATTTTAATTCCCTAACAAACATAAAATAATGTGTAAGTTTGTTTTTCACCCAATATCAAAACTAACTAACTAACCATCACACCGCTTTCCCGCAGGGGTATGCAGAGAGAATAGAACGCCACACCACTCTGTCTTTGCAAACATTCTTCACCTCTTCCACGTTCATGCATTTCCTCATACATACCCGACGATTATTACGACTCCCAACCTAACCACTTTCAAGTATTTGGCAAACCTGATCGTGTCAAGTTTTTCTCGGTCTTCCTCTGCTCCTTTTTCCTATTACATTCGCCTTATAAATTTGTTTTACCGTTCTTTCCTCACTCATTCGTTCTACATGTCAAAACCATCTCAACACACCTTTCTTAATTTTATCGATAATACTTATCTCAGCTATGCATTCCTTCCTTATTTCACTATTCGCACATCTATCATACATCGTTTTGTCGCAAATTCTTCTGAGAAATTCGACTGCATTCAGTCTACTTTCATCCTTCTTTTTCCAGCTCCATGTTTCACTTCCATACATTAGAGTTGGAACCAGGACTCCGTTGTATTATGCAATGCCAGTTTATCAATATCATAAATCCTTTTTTATTTTCAAGAAAATTATCTAATTCTTTAACATTACTTTATTTATTTTTTTCCAAAATAAACTTCGATTTTGAAATCCGTATGCAATAACGCATACGTCTGCAATGTTTCACGGATGGAGATTGCTGTAAACTTATTTGTGTGTACAATGTAAATGTATTCTCTATTTTGATGAGTTGGAAGGAGGATTCTCATTGTATTAAATTTGTAAACCTTTGTATTAAAATAGTCAGTCAAGGGACAGTAGAATTGTTCGGAACTTTGGAAGTTAGTTTAGTTAATCAATGAGTCACTTGTCAGAGTTTGATAAATAGCTACCATCACGCCATTTCATCTAATCAGTTAGTAACAACTTAAATTAACTTAAAAATTCACGTGAAACTAAAGATACAATAACGTCACTTAAAATTGTCCCAACCACATATTTTTTACAAATTCAATAAAAAAAAAAACAACTTGAATACCACAATACATAATTCAATACATTAATTATGCCATTATATTTGTATTATTTTAAACAAATTATTTCAAAAAATTAAATTTTGAATTATTTAGAAAATTATGTATTCCAAAAAAAAACTAAATGCTTATAATAATTTATTAAATAATATATTGTTTCAAAAACTTTGCTTTCCATTTTTCCTTTATTTTCCAATTCCGCCCCCTTGACTAACCCCCTCCCCCTAACTTACCCCCCTCCTTATTTATAGTACAGTTTTTTTTTATATTTTAGTTATTATTCAGACCTTACGATGGAAGATTAGTTTTCGAAACCAGTAGTGATTAATAAACTCTAGTGGTATAAAAACAGGTGTTTCCTTAATCATTTTAACTTGTCTTACTACAAAGTAAATGCCGAAACAATAAATAAAATAAGTGAAACTAAAGATATGTAGAATAACGTTGCTTAGTACTATTCCAATATAATATTTGAATATGAAATATGAAATTTATTAATCGTATATATCATATTCATTGTTTAAAATGAACACTTTATCATTCATCGTTCACTTTATGTAAAACCACGTAAAAACATTACTTCACGACCAACGGTTTCTGAATAACCATTCCATCAGTTCAGCTGTAACTGACCTAATGATGGAATGATCATTCCAAAACCAGTGTTCATAGAGTGGTGTTTTTATGTGGTATTAGATAAAGCGAATATTGAATGATAATAAGAGTGTTCTATTACTAAACCACAAATTTAACAATGCTATTAATATACAAAATTTGGACAATTTGTTTTTCTTAAATGAGCCACTAGTTGGGAGAAAAAACACTTCTTTTAGTAATTTGATGATTCAAATAAATGTGGATAGCCTGGAGGTAGTTCTGAAAACAGAGATTTTTCGTAATAACACCCGAGGGTACATTAACGACGAATCTACGTTTTATTTTTTTTAATTATCTTTGAGGGTTTTAGATACAATTTTGTGTAAAAAAAAATCTTCAGTTTGTATGTGGCTTTTGAAAAATACGTGGGAAGTTGACAAACGTCGTGGCTTAGTGGTTTGAGAAAATTGCTTCAAGAGTTCGATTCCCGAGTATTCACATCTATTTTCCTACTAAGTGTAATTGGAATGTTTTAATATTCAACATTTCCTAAATTCAATATTGTTTGGGCATATTTTTACCTTCCTTGCGTAGACATTTTCATAATATATAAAATATAGACATCCGTGACAAAAAATGGTTTTATTTCAATACTTGTGAATGTTAAATGTAATAAAGATAAAAAAATGTAATAAAGATAGTAAAAAAATTAAAGGTATAAAATAAAATATTGTCTTAAAGCTCAACACAAGTTTCTACTTTATTAGAGAGTTACAAACGTTTTATTTTAAATACTTTGTATATTTACAATTTTTTTATATTTAAATATGCATTTTGTAAAAAAAAAATCAATAAAAAAATTATAAAAAAAATCTTTAATGGTTTGAAATGGATTGGACGAAGGTAGATCAAACCTTACATATTCAAAATAATGCTGTAATTTCTGATCCAGATTGCCATCTAACATATTTAACGATATGTTAGATTAAGTGACGAACAATCGTTAAATAAATTTAATAAGTCATAAAGTCATAAAAAAATTGCTTGATGAGTATTGAAACTTGTACAAATGACCAGACTTCCATGTTTTCCTCTGAAAAGATAATAAATAGTTTTTGATAACTAAAAAATTAAACATAAAAAGTAATTATTTTCAACTAGTGACTTTACTGTTGACTTCAGCTAATAAAGTAACTTCTTACGTAAGGAATTATACAGTTGAAAAAAGTTATAATAAGTAACGGTAATGAGAAATAATATTTCCTCGAAATTAAAAAAAAACAATATTTTTGTTATCAGTTATTTAAATTTCGTTACAAGCTTTTAAATATTCTAAGGGATTTAAGAAAAACTTGTTTAAGATTTTGCAATTCAAACGATTTTAAAGCTCTTATATTTTAATTTATACAAGCTCTTTTGTATCATCCTACTTATAAAATGATAAATGATTTATTAGTTGGTACAGTATAAACAAAGTACAAAATTAGAATCAACAATTCAAATAAACTCTTTATTCTTGCATAATATTATAAAAATATTTGTTCTCTCTGTATATTCTCTGACCTTTTGGCGAATAAGGCGCGTCGGATCGATGCGTTGTTAACGTGATTGTAAAATAATTGTTGGCAAGGTGAACAGTCTTAAATCTATAAATGAAGATTTGAAAGAATTCCAAACAGATTTTTAAAATACCTCAACTACAGATCTTCTAGACCACACTCAGATTGTGTTGACTCTGTAATCTTCTTTAAAATGAACTCCCTGGTTGATAGCAAAAAATCAGCAGATGTGATCTTCTTTTATGGATTGTCAAACTCTTACATTGATTCGCCGGGATTGCTGGAACGTATAAGTTTTAGAGTTCCCCGTCAGATCACCAGGACAACTGACACCTTAGCGCATCCAACGAGTAGAACAAACTCTTAACAAGGTTATATTTATTGACCATCAAAATTGGTCAACGATGAATAAAGGAATTGATATGTTCTACTCGACATTGTCAGCACTGAGATACATAGTAAGTCGATATTCGTATTGTGGTGTGTCTCAATTTCCCCATAATTTGTCATTAAATTGAGTTTCGATCTTTCCCTATATACCTTTTCTTTCCTTCTGCCCCTCCTCCAGGTATTTATATTAAATAACATATCGCTCACTCCTTTCAAGAACGAGATAAATAAAAAAAATATTGATTTAACAAGAGAACGTTTTTAAAGTTTAAAAATATAATACAATGTATTAAAATAAATATCAAGCCACTTATTTAACTTTTTACTGTGCAACAGATCTTTAGGTAAAACCTGAAGGTTTTTTCTCCATTTGAAAAATATTTAGAATATTCAAAAAACAATTCAACAATACCTTTTCTTCAAAATGCTAAAACAACACTTTCTGTCCTGTAGCTGGTAAATATTAAGTTAAAAATATGCCGCTTTTGCTGGGATGTAGTACATTTTCCGGGCATTCCGAAAACATGCACAACTGAATATTGACGATTTTTGATTTATGACGTTCTTGAAAGGAATGAGCGATGTGTGAATTTTTTTTTAAATAGATTGTTACAAATACCAATTTTTTTGTTACTCATTAATGTTAATGTCCGCCCCCGCCTCCGTAGTGTAATGGTCAGCACGCTCGGCTACCGTTCTGGAGGTCCCGGGTTCGATTCCCAGAAGGGGGGAATCTAATAAATATAAGTGATTTTTTCACTTAAATATTTATTCAATATTACCCTGGACTGGTACCTGAAGTGGAGGGCTAATCACCTTTCCTTCATGTGTTAACGATCAAGATAACCATTTGGGTGCGGATAAGGGTTCGAATGTTAATGTTTTTATGTAACTGTGCTATAAAAATTTCTAATAAAATAAAAATAAATATAAAACATCTTTTTTTGAATTCCCAAATTAAAATATTGATATCATTATCAAATAACCCGTATCCGTGTGATGCAAGGATTTATCCAAAAAACTTCGATTATACTGGGTAAATTTAAATTACTTTGTTCAAATGTTTCAACTTTTACGCTCACCGTTTAAGTAAACAAATTGTGTAATTATTATTACGGTTTATATGTTAGTTAAATAACGATATAATAATAATGTTCCTGTTCCTGTTCACATAAACTCCCGGTTGAGTTTATGTGCTATTCGCAGTAAAGTAACTTGGCGTAATGTTCGGGTAAAGGGTGTTTATCTAGTCACTTGTAGATAAACATATAATGTACTTCTTACTTTCAGTCATAAACCGTCAATTTAACAAAACTGTACACATGAGGAACGTCATAAGGGTTGAACTTAAACTTTTCAAAATAATGTTTGAATTTTTGATGTAGCACATTTTTTTCTAGTACAACGCTTTAAAACGTAATCTAAAAATTTTTCGATATTCAGTTTCAATAATTCATAAATGTATGTATTTTAAATAAAATTTATGGCTTTTCATAATAACATGAGTATGTGTTTATTATGATTTTGAAGACGTTATTAATTTTGAATATGCTCGAAGACATCTTAATAAGAGAATATTTTCTAACCAGCTACAATTATAATTATCAGAATCTTTATAATTCACCTTATGGATGATGTATCAACATATATTATAGGTAATAAAACAACAACTACGTAATTTTCACACATGAATTAAATTTGACCAGAAAACGGGTTTCGTCTTAACTGACATCGTCAAACCCGGTTGCTGGTCACATAAAATTCATGTGAGAAAAATTACATTGTTCTTATTTTATTATATAAAATACAGTTCCACCAAGAAATTTCAGTACAAAACTTAAATGTAAAATATTATAAAAGTCTCATGAAGCATCTTTATTTTTTATACAAATGAAGATGTTATTCTTAGCATTCCAGCGATAAGTGTATAAAGTGATCACTTAAGCCAGACAAATTCCAGGTTGTAAACTCTGGAAAGGTCAGACTTCCATCTTCTTTTGTAAATAAACGATACTTCCTTCGTCTTAATTGAGACAACTTAATCACATGATAATGAGGAAATCTATTGAGATGGGAGTATCGAAGAATATTTTTACGTTATACTTGTATGTAGAATGCATATAAATATTTATATTTAAATTTCAGTTTCAATTTGAATTTCTTTCCAATTTGATTTAAAAAAAAACGATTACAAAGTTACACAATTTTTATTATCTTTGTGAAGTAATTATTCTTAAAAGTTCTAAGAATACAATATAATTTGTTGGATGAATCATAAAGCATTAGTATTTGAACGTAAACGTTGACAATATAACGAAACTTTTTTAATAAATAAAGTCCATTGTTCAATTTCGAATAAAACAAGCATTTGCATAGAAGTTTTGGATAGTGAACAAGCGTTTCTTGTTTAAATTAGAAATGATTTAAAAAATAGTTAATATCCATTAGCAACTGAGCATTGCAAAACAAGGAACAAAGCGGAGTACTTAATAACAACCGAAAAATAGCTGGAAACATCCGCATACCCTCGTCGAAAGATAAAATTGATTCATCTTGAATAGGATGTTGTAAATGTTACAAATGTGATCTTTTTTACAAAGTGGCATCATTTTACTAGACCTCTGAAGTTCCTCCCTTGGTCCTTGTACGCGGCTCCTACCCTACGGGCGGACTTGCGTGTAAGTTCTTCTAGCGAGAGGGCTTGCAGAGCGCAGGCAAAGTTATCGCGAAGCGGTTAGTACGCGTTCGAACACTGTGAACGCCGCAGCGGTACGCGACAGTGTGTAACCAATACGCGTGTGCTGTAATCGCAAAGTTTGAGCGCGCGCGCTTTTTAAAGTTCAAATGTTAAGTGTTGTAAATCGGGGTTGATTATTTAAAATTACCAGGTATGTCTTAACTTAAAGGAAAAACTATTAAAAAGTTTAACTATGTTTTTTTAAAAAAAGTATATATTGATTAATAACACTTCTGTATATATATATATATATATATATATATATATATATATATATATATATATATATATATATATATATATATATATGTATATATATATATATATATAAATATATATATATTAATATATATGTATATATATATATATATATATATATATATATAAATATATATATATATATTTATACATATACATATATATATATATATATATATATATATATATATATATATATATATATATATATATATATATATATATATATATATATATATATATATATATATATATATATATATATATATATATATATATATATATATATATATATATATATATATATATATATATATATATATATATATATATATATATATATATATATATATATATATATATATATATATATATATATATATATATATATATATATATATATATATATATATATATATATATATATATATATATATATATATAAATATATATATGTATATATATATATATATACAGAAGTGTTATTAATCAATATAATTATTTAAAAAAAACTCGTTTTACCACCTTTTATTAACCAATAATGTGTGATTTTATTTATTACGAAAATCCATAAATTAAAATAAAAAGTAAAGGTGGTTGAACCTAAATACTTGGGTAGGATTTTATAAATTTAGAAACCCTTCTTAATGTTAAATTAACAGAATCACGCAGAAAATAAGCCATCTATCTCAAAAAAAAATATCTCTTCCTGAAACCAAAACTGTGTTTTTTTCCATAAATTTCATAAAGCCAAAAAGGATATTCTGGTAGAGGATTTTTAATTTTATTTCGCAATCTCTGTTTTATACAGAAAGGAAGGGATTTTTAATGCTTTAATGTAGAAAATAACTTTTGTCGTTACTCAAGGATTAAATATATCCCCACAATTAAAAACATCCTTAATTGTAGGCTTTCTTAACGTCAGGTTTAAGAAATAACGGTTTAAAATTATTTATTTTATTAAACTTTTTAGAAATTAGGACTGATTACAAATTGAAAAGTTTAATGAATATTTTTACATGTAAATTAATACAAGGTACAAAAAAATCAATAGATTCATAAAAATATGTTTCTGTAACGATAAATATTCCATTTTGAATTAGTGTTTTACTTAGTAAATACCAAAGTGGTATTTACTAAGTAAAACATTATTTTTTGACATCTCATCAAAGATGAAGAAGAATGGAAGTCTGGGCATTTACGGGGCTGACGACCGTCATAGTGTGGTTTAATTGGTGAATGTTACACAACTACAATTTTTTTCTCACGCTAGTTCTCGGCACTATTTATGTATGAGAATCATTTTCGCTTCTTCCTTTATGTTAAGATTCAATTTAAATAACTCTTAAGTGGACAAACCCAGATACGTGAACAAAGATTTTGACGCACTTCAAATCATGTGAATAATATTCTTTCATATTTTTGAGATATAATTTAATTATACTAGAATTCACAACATTCTGAGTGTGTTCAAACGCTTGTTCACAAAATCTATTTATTTTTTTAATCTAGTTATTTTGTGAACAAGTATTTGGAGACACTCAAAATGTTGTGAATAAATTCTGGTCAAATTATAAGCTTAAATAAAAAAAATGAAAATGATATTTTCTGATGTTTCTCATGTGTGTGATTGTAATTCAGGATTCGGACCTCACATACTAATAAAAGAGTTTCTGCTCAATAAAAAGCTTCTTTTCATCTCACTAATAGATGTCTCTAGTGAAGTACTAGTGATTCTAGAACAATGTTTCAAAATTGGTTCATTTATATAGAACATCCAAGAATTTGAGTAGTGTGGTTGTCAATAATGGGTAGAATTGGTGAATTTTACACTGTGTAAAGTGATCACGTAAACCAGCCTATGACCCTTGTCAGCCCTGTAAATGCCCAGACTTTCATATTCTTTTTCATCTTTGATGAGATGTCAAAAAATATACTAGAATTCACAATTCATTTGTAGAATAAAGGAAAACATTTTAATTACAGTTTTACTACTTTTCTTCATTTTAAAGTTTTAAAATTTTCAAAGACTTACTTATTGATTTTAACCTTTCTCCACACCAAGATTTATTGCTTGGCGGCAATTTCTTCCACCCGACAATATATGGCACGGTTCCAAACCATAAGTCTATCTGTTCATTTCTATATATCTTCTCAAGTAAAGAGGAACGATATGATAAAAATATGCCTGAAAATTATCAATTACTGGGGTAATAAGCATTCACCTATTTGGAAAGAAAAATATGCACAGTAAAAAAAACTCGTTTTGCAAAAGAGGTATTCCGATATCGAAAAAAATAAAGTTACCCATATATTTTTTTCTTTATTTTGGTATTGGTTTTGCAAAAGAATTATAATCAAAAAACGGTCAACGATTTGAAAAAAAAACTATTTCATTTTTAATATTGTCGTATTTTATAAAACGAATAAAGATATTTAGGTAGATTGTTATTACGTGAATTTGGCAACGTGGCAAAATTTTACTACTTTTAGATAAGTAAATGATAACCGTATATTCTCGCCTTCGTAGTGTAATGGTCAGCACGCTCAAGGTCCCAGGTTCGATTCCTAGAGGGGGGTTAATAATTACTTTGTGATTTTTTCACTCTAATATTTTTTCAATACTACCCTGGACTGGTACCTAAAGCGGAGGGCTGATCACCATTCCTACATGCGTCAACAATAATGATAACACTACGTTTATATGATGTAGTGCCCTATGCACCATCGGGTGTGGATGAGGGTCTGGAGAAAAAAATATAAGCCAACAATATCCTTTTATCATCTTTATCCCTTATCTCTCTTTCTCTCTTGGAGTAAATTAATAGATATTACTAGTTTCAATATTTTATTAAAGTATTGATTGCCAACTGAATTTCGCCACTAATTCACGAAGACCTCATATATTTACTACTTTACTATACTTGTTTTAAGTGCTATCAATAGCTGGTTAAAGGATGTAGATTGATTAAAAAATATCGTTTTATTTGGCTACGTTGGGAGACTCATCACTGAAAAATCAAATATTGAAAATTGTGCCCTCGGCACATGAAAACCCAATGAGAAATATATCACTGTAAATTAAAAATGAATACAATATATTTATTTTCTTGAATATTATTATTGAATGAATATTAACAACTAGTATTTCAATGTTTTAGAATTAGTACTTAAACCCTGTTGACGACAAGGTTCTTGTCGAAACTGGTTAGAAAAAGTTTACCTATAAAAAGTGGTTAAAACAAAGTCGTTTTATTTTATAATGTTTAAAAAGAATATATTTATACCGTAAATAAAGTTTTATGCGGTGATTTCATATGAAGGTCGATGTCATAATACCTAGATTTTTATTTCTTATTACTTTGGATATTTGAAACCAAATATTGTAACGAATTGTCAGGATGTTGTAATTATGTAACTACTAATATTTTTTTTTTTAAGTAATTCTTTTTAATACAATAAAATTCAAGTAAAAGTTTTAAATTACTGTTCCGATTACTTTTGTTTGAAATTATTATGTAAAACTATTAGGTAAAACTTTAATTTCCGTTTAATAGACGCCCAGGAGCATAGGCTTTGAAAGGAGATCGATATAACATAAGTTCTTTATTGAATTCAAATTTTTGATGAAATTTAATCTTGAAAGAGTTATTATATTAGTTCTCTAACTTACGAACAGCAAAACATACGTACAAAAACTTTTCTACTTAGATAATGTATAAATAATTTAATGAGGAACATGCCAAAAACTTTAATATAAACTTAGTTTCAAGCGGATAAACAGATTAAATTACATATATCGTATTACAAATATGGCAACATAAATTATAAGGGAATAAGGCATTCAAATTTGCTACAGCGAACTTGAAGTAAATTACTTGAATATATTATCTAGACGTCCGCTGAATCAGTCATACATAATCTTCAAGTTTTCAAATATTTCAAGTTTGTATTACAAAAAATATTTTATAACTATCATATTTTTTTAAAGCAAAATGTTAGTTATATTAGTATATAACTACTCGCCGAGATTATTTTCAGTATGCTGGTTCCAAACTTACCCGTCTCTTCATCAGGACAATCGCTACAACAACATGCAAACAATACTACACGTCACTACCATAGCACTACACACTTTTAACTATAATAAATGTTGATCACATGCGATTTTGGTAAGCCTGCATGCATCAACCAACATGCATTTGGACCGACATGCATTAGGGGGTGCAGATGCACTAAGGGCTAAGGTCTGACATACACTAATTTAAAAATATTATTAAATACTTTATTCTTCAACTTTATGTTTCATTTTCTTACAGTGGATGCATTAAAATAAAATAACGATGCACCATAATATCACATTCGGCTTGTGGTCCAACGATTATTGTCGTGAACTCCGGATTCGAAATTCTCTAGTCAATTTTAACAGGCAATTTAAAGTGTTTAAATTTTTTTAAATCCTTTTCAAACGCAATTTTAGCAATTTTTGCTAACCTAAAAACAGCATTGAATTCCTTTAAAAAATATGTAACTACATACATAAATACTACAAATGAGTAGTCCACTTGAAAACCACGTTATGTTAAAAATTTGTTTTTTAACCAATGGCAGTAACTGATATATTATTAAAAATATTAATGTCTACGTTTAACATAATCTACCGTTAACTCGTTAAGTTAGGAGTTAAATGGAATAGAAAAATCAGTACACTTTCAAAATCACTCCAAAAAGTTCAAATTGATAGAAGATTTAATCTTCTACCGATTGCCGCCACTGGCTAAAAAACTTAAATTTTTAACAAAACTTGGTTTGCATGTGGATAACTCATATATAAAGATACAAAATATACCTAATGAGTAATTTGAATTATCAATTTTAAGACAGTAAAATTTAAAGAAAATACAAACATAAAAAGTAACTTATAACTTGCACCGTAATGTATTGTAGTTCCCAATTCTTACTAACTTACTAAGAGACAGCCCTCTGAAACAGAGGTTAGAAATAGAGTTATTATTTTTAAAATAAGCAAATGAAAACCGAAAAATATCCAAATTTTAAAGTAAAATCATGCGGTTAAATAAAAAAATGCTAATATATATATATATATACATAATGAAAATTTGAACTAAGTAAATAAGAAGACTTGGTAAAAAGGAAAGTAAGAAATAACATAAAACATAATCTAAAAATTAGATATGTTTTGTTTAACAAAACCTTAATTTGACAGAATGTTGTTAAAGCATAAAATACTCGTAGTTTGTTAATAAGAAATGCTTGAAACACAGGAAAAGCAACTTAAACATGTTAAGAATAATAATAAAAAATAACAATACTTAACAGAGTAAAACTTATAGTTTTAATGAAGGGTAAAAATGTAAAAAAAGATAAAGAAAACATATATAAGGTAAAAGCACAAAAAAATTAAGTAAAATATTCTCGTAAGTGTATTTTTTTAGTTGATTTGTTTGTTCATTAATCGCTTAGTTCTATTTTTGTCACTTCAGACATAACGTGTATGTAGATGAATGCAGAGAACGCATTCTGAAGTAAGTTGTACGTATTGGCTCTGCATGTATTCTATTTTATGCTCGTGATTATTTGTATCACCTGTCTATTGTACGTCGAGTTAGTGTTTCTGTGAGTTGACTGTAAAATTACAGTACTTGTCATCCCACAAGGAGAAAAAAGGGGTTTAATTTTAAAAACAAATATATTTGTTACATACGCAAGGTTAATATTTTTACAGTTCAAAATAGTGCAAATATATTAAGAAAATAAATGTTTTGATGTTCTTCAAAGGTAACAAAATAAATAAATTAATATTTCTAGAAAATAAAATAGAAAAGCAACTTACTAACGTGTTACGTTAAATCAATCACCCTTTGACGATTAACGGTTTTAATCACAAAATGCTTACGTATAATATTCATATTCGTAAATTAAGCGTTTATTATGTTAGAAACATTAAAACACCGTAGAACACATTTTGTGATGAGTACAAAGGTAAAATTTAATAATATGAATTGCTCATACGAATTATTACAGCTTTTGCATCCTCAATCATTTAATAATGTGGTTAAAACGTCGGTTCCTATATAATGTTGGCTTATTAATTGAAAGGGTAATAAAGGTTACAAAATCACTTTAGTTTGAATTGAAAATGGGGGTTGGAAAACGTTAAACTGGTTAGTGTCGATAGGGTGATATCAGCTTACTTTGCACGTAACACCTGTGAATCCACTAACTGAAAAAAAATCTCTTTGCCATGCCCAACATTTTTTTTTTATTTACGTCATTCTTTTTTCCATTATTTTTTAAACAGCAACTGGGATGGAAGATAATTACTTATTTTATTTTTTACGTTGAAAAAACTTAGCGCTTCCTTTATTTTTTATTTGATTTACATACAACGTTAATACAATTATAAAATAAAAATATAAAGACATATGAAAATTAAAAAACAATGAAACATTTAGTGGGGAGAGAGGATATTTTTGTATGTAGGTATATTTTTTTACTATGTACATTATTTTTATAAACAAGTATTTTTTATTCCTATGCTAATACAAATTAAAATACCACATAATCGTGAGAACTATTTTAATAAAATTAAAGGCATTTAATTTAAGTAAAACTACACCTCTCATTGTTGGTGTTAGGTAAACATCAAAAGGTACACAATTTAGTTTTCAATTTACATGATTTATATGCAATACCCAGATCATTTTTCAAGTAGATGACTACGTTGTACTACATATGTGCGAGTAGGGCCTTAAATTTGAGTATTCAGCGAGCCAAATGATTGGCTTTCATCAAATCGGTGAGCTTCGATTACAGGAAATCAATCACGCCCATCTATTGAAAGCACTTATATAATAAAGTTTGAATAGCTATGTATGTTGTTTTAACAGTCTAGGAAGGATTTACTGGAAACCGTGTTTAACGATTTGTTGGATAATGTGACGGATTATTCTAAAATAACTCTATGAAGTGAGTCATTAGACAATTTTGTCTCATGAATATTGAAACCAGAAAATATGCCCAGAATACCGTGTAAACAAAAAACTTTTTTGTCTCTGTTGAGATATATCTGAAAATATTTATTTCAGTCATTGTATTTGTATATATACTTCACGCCGCTTCTCCGCAGGGGTAGGCAGAGAGATTATTACGACTCCTGACCTGACCACTGATATATATATATATATATATATATATATATATATATATATATATATATATATATATATATATATATATATATATATATATATATATATATATATTTATATATATGTATATATATATATATATATATATATATATATATATATATATATATATATATATATATATATATATATATATATATATATATATATATATATATATATATATATATATATATATATATATATATATATATATATATATATATATATATATATATATTAAAGTTATAAATATATTTATTTGTGTGTGTGTGTGCATAATATACATTTATAAATTAATGTGTTTGTATTCTCAATATTATTAATATTTTAAGCATTTACTTTGTGGTTAGTCATTTTTACTTATTTATTTTTTTTTACAAAAATGTTAATAAAATTAGTATATAACCACTCACCGAGATTTTTACGTCTACCGGTTTCGAGACGTACCCGTCTCTTCGTCAGGACAATCACTAACACAGCATGCAAAAAATACTACCTTTCACCACCATAGCACCATTTACACACTCAAAACTACACAAAATGTCTAACACATGCGATTTTTGGTCGACCCGAAGACCAACATGCACTATAGTTTTCAATACAGACATGCGTTACGAGCCGAGGTTAAACGTAATGTTTTTGTCTCATGAGTATTAATTATTTACAACAAGATAGTAAAATTAACTAACAGAGCCGTTAAAGTGAAATAATGATTCGAATTTCACCAAAATATTTCCATTGTCATAAATTACAAAACCAGCAATATTGTGTTTGAACTTTTGACCATAAAATATTTTTTATTAATAGCTTATCGATACAATACTTTCTCTCCAAAGGGTGCAAAACCAAATGAAAGCTTTTACTGACAAACTTTAGCTATAAAAATGAGGATAAATCTTATTTATTACAAAAAACAAACATAAAAATGATATAGGATGTTGCATAAACCTTAATTTTCTTTTGGTATTCGGAATTTATGTGTTTCATACGATTTAGCACGATTGATTTTCAGACAATTAAAAATTTAATTTAGTCAACTTTTATGTTTGCATATTTTTGTAGAGATCAACAACTTGTAAAGATTTATATTTTATCACTTTTTTGAGTTTGATTATATTTTTTATAACATATGTACTCGCATACATGTAAAAAAAGAGATTCACACAAAGTTATTAAAACTAAATATTATAATTTTGTATTTTTTATATCCCTTTCTAAATAAAAAAGACACAATATTCATGGACAAAAAACCTACAATCAAGAATCTTCAATATATGTTAAATTTTGTGAAGAAAAAAAAACATTGTTAAAACGATCCACTTATATGCTTTATAACATACGTATCTGCATGTACGCGTTTGAAAAGAAAATAAATTTACACAAAGTTATTAATACTAAATATTATCACCGTTATTTTGTATTCTTTTATCCCTTTATCTACCAATGAAAAAAAAAGCAATATTCAACGACAATATGTTGAATTTCGTGAAAAAATATAACATTTTAAAAATGGTCCCCAATGTCAGAACACTCAATCGTATTTTATGTTTTGCGTCACGGTTTGGTTAGCGGTATGTGGAAGTATTTATAATTATTTCAATAAAACGTTTCATCCTAAACAAAACTGTGAAACAAAGGACTAACCACACCATACTTTGTTATTTTAGCACACAGTAGGGCCTTTCGCACTATTTTATTTTTATTATAGGGTTAGGAAAAAAACACATCAACTCCTTCACACCTAAATTGTTATTGCATACGAAAAAAATTTGATTTAATTAATTGAGAGTAACGTTTGTTCTGCAGAATTCCATCATAATTTAAAAATGTTATGAATTTAGACAGTGACTTAATCCAGAAAAATAAAGTAACAAATTTATAGTTTTTTTTCACATGTATTTTATTTGACCAGCCACTGGGCTCTGTCATTACTGATATCATCAGAATATCGGTAACGACGAAACCTGGTCACTGGTCAAATAACAGATATCTGGAAAATTCAATATAGTTGTTATATTATTTTACAAAATGCAGTTTCACCAAGAAATGTCAGTACAAAACATTTTAAAACATATTGAATTTCTTTTGTAACAAATTTTAGTAGAACTGCAAGCACTATATAGTTTTTACCATCTATATTTTCTTTAACCAATGACTGGGTTTCGTCATTATGGAGATCATTAGACTACTAAGTGGCCTACGGTGAACTGTACCGTTATATTTACCTGTGACTTAAGTCTTACTCTTCCATCATCAGGTTGAACTTAAGGTTATGAAAATGCTGGGTTGAGTCGCTTTCGTAGTTTAGGTAGATCTGTATTCCTCCTTAGGACTTAGGGGTGGTATGGAGCGCGGGGGGTTGGCCTGTCGATGCATGTGTTTTCCTAATGGGGATGAGATCTCCTAGTAGGGTTACTTACTTTGTTGCTGCTGTCACTCTGGGTATAAGAACTAGATTGTACACACTAGTTAAAGTTAACTTAAATGATCCGCTGATAGTGATAGGGACTTTAAAAAAAATTAAAAATATTTTTTTATCTTTAACCGCGAAAAACTTTGCAATCATGCAATCTTTGCATTTTAAAAATATATATGTATTTATTTGTTGCCTTAGTAAATTCTCCTTGTATATTATTTACAAGGATTCATATCTTAAGTTTATATGCCTTATAAATGATAGTGGATGTGTATGGTTCATAATAAATGAATAAGGTTGATCCCTAAAAACAAAACAAAACAACAATACAATAGACACAATGAATTCAATACTTATATCAATCAAGATTTGTCACATTGTTCATTAAATTCTTGTTCGTCTTATCATATTTTTTTAATAAGACACTACTAAATCCAATAGACCTTTGTGTCCTATTCCTTCATAAATTTTTGTAAACTGAATACCTTCTTTTGTTCATTCTGATTCCAATTGAAATATTTATTTTTCAAAAACAGGACGAACCCACACTAAATGATGGACATCTTGTGATAACATGTCATCACATGCACATCTGTTATAGGCAGTTAATGCAATATTTGCATGAAATACCGATAGAAGATTCAGATATTTTTTTTAATGGATAGGTCTGAATAGAAACCAAGAGTTTTTATACTTGACATAGAAATATGGCGGAAGCTTTCAGTCTGAAAAATACGGTTACCTTATTTTATTATTTATCAAATTACCTTACACGTGACTTGTTAATATACAGGCGACAAATTTCTCTTACATTTCTTCTTAATTCGACAAAAAAGGGGGGAAATAATTTGGCAAAGCCACAATCCGGTAGCACGAGAATCCTTTGTTATTAGGTCACAAATGAAAGGCCCTTTATATGGCGAGAATGAGAAATGTAGTACTATTTCCAGAATCTAGAGTAGTGCGGCGTGACCTTATGAATAAATCATACAAGCAAACAAACGCTTTCTTTGATACCAAAACGCTCTATGGTGATACATTCTCAAACATACATACAGATGGATATGTACACAACACGCGTGTGAGAATTTACGTCTAAATATTTTATATACTTAGAGCTTTGGAGCCCTATCAAATATACATTTATCCATTAAGCAGGATACAAATTTATAATTCATTATGTACCTACTAAGTTTGTCAAATAAAATATAAATACATATGTCGCACATATACATATACCTATATAAGTGTTACACCTATGCATATACCTCACACGTTGGATTTATTTGAAAAATGAAACTTTTTTTTTTGCATTATTTCGAGCGTGTTTTTCTCCATTTCGGACTTCTTTTAACAATTTTTTAAAACCTAATATAGATGAAGAAGATTTATGTTGTCTTAGTTTTTACAGGGTTTAATCATATGTATTGTGTCAAGGGATGAATGATGAATGTCATGTGGGAGTTAATTTGTTTTTAGTTTGGTTATCAATCATGGGTAAAATGGTGATTGTTACGAGAGGAAAGTGATCAATTAACCAGCCTATGACAGGATCTACACCCTGACAATATCCAGACTTCTAAATTCTGCTTCATCAATGAAGAGACGTAAAAAAAATTTATTTTACTTACATCAATATTTTTATTGATATCTCACACATAATGAAGAAAAATATGGAAGTTTGAGCATTTATGGGGCTTACGAACTGTCATTGACTAGTGATCACTATACATATGTAACATTCAATATTCTTCTCATGATCGACAACCTCACTACTCAAATTTCAGAAGTGTTTTCCTTCAATCGACACTTTTTTCTTGCATTATATTTTTTGGCACCACCTATGGTTGAATTTAAGTATTTTTTTGTTCCTTTTCTCCGTGTTTAGATATCTGTATAAATAACTTCTTAATGGACAAACTCAGATTTGTGAATGAAGATTTTGATACACTAACGAACTAACTAACCAACACGCCACTTGCCCGCAGGGGTAGGCAGAGAGAATCGAACGTCACGCCACACCACTCTGTCTTCGCAAACATTCTTCGCCTCTTCCACATTCATGCATCTCCTCATACATACCCGACGATAATTACGATTCCTGACCCACATTTGCAACACATTCGTCTGAGGGATCGCATTTTGACTGCATTCATAAATATTCCTACTTACATTTGAGATATGCCTTAATTTAACTACATAGAATTTAGAATTCTTTACCTGGCTATGGGAAAAATATTAATTTAACTTGTTTTATTCATTTTAAAGCTTTAAAATAAAAAAAAATACATATTGATTTTAACCTTTTTCCGCTTCAAGATTTATTGCATGGTGGCAATTTCTTCCTCCCGACAGTATATGGCACGGTTCCAAAACATAAGTCTTTCTCTCCATTTCTATATATGTATGTATCTTCTCAAGATAAGAGGGATGATTTGATATAAATCATTAGAAAATTTTCAATTACTAGATATTTTATACACGGATGAAGAAAACTATGGAAATCAGAGCAATAAAAGGGCTAACGACTTGTCATTGGCAGTTTTAGTAATCACTTTATAACACTATGTAACATTCACCATTCTACTCATGACCGACTACCACAGTAATCAAAATTCAAGTCTTTTTCGTCTTTGTTTGAGATAAAACAAAGACGAATTGATATACAAATATACATAAATACCTATGTATCTTCTTATAAAAAAATTGATATCAATAACACCTTATTTGATCATATTCAGAATTTGTGAATACAAATTTGAACATACATAAATATTTGTATATATATATATTTTAAATTGATACGTTTTTAATTTTTACTGAAACAATATGTAAAGTTTCATCGTTTTTCCTCAAATATTTATAACTCATAAATTTCAGACATCACCTTTTTCAGATTTTCTGGATTTTACTCACGTTTCTCTGTTTTTCGATTCTTTGGAGCTTCAAGGACCTTTTATCGAATATTTTAAGGGTGTTATTTATATCGCTTCCGAAGTGTAGTAATAAATGCGTTCGACTGCTGTTCCCTAATTCCCAGGAGGGTAAAAATAAAAATCAGTGATTTTCTTTATTTTCATTATCATCCTGGACCAGTACAAGAAGTGCAGAACTGACCATCTTTCTTTCATGCAATTAACGATCTATATAACACTTAAAAGGTAAATTATCCCATGCATCAATAAATGCGGTTCAGGGTTAATTTATTTTTAAATACATTCAAACCCTTATCCGCACCCCAATGGTGCATAGGGCACTGCATCATACAAACGCAGTATTATCTTGATCGTTAACACATGAAGGAAAGGTGATCAGCCCTTCGCTTCAGGTACCAGTCCAGGGTAGTATGGAATAAATATTACAGTGAAAAAATCACTTATATTTATTTGACCCCCCTGGGAATCGAACCCGGGACCTCCAGAACGGTAGCCGAGCATGCTGACTATTACACGACGGAGGCGGACAATTTTATTTCAATTTTATTTTAAATACACAAAAAGAAAAGCATTGTCCCCAGCGGTAGGTATTTGAATCTTTACCATCCATTACACTTCAAAAATGTCCTCTCATCGGTCGAATTACGCGCTTATTCGCCAGTCGACCAATTACAGTGGCTCCCGCGTACCAAGATAATAAACTTATTCATATTTTTCGTAGCTAATGACCCTTGACTTCTCTCAAGCGAGCTCAACAAAATGGTTCCGTGCGACTGTCTTTAAAATGAGAAACGCTTTAATAAAACACCCAATCGGTATTTGAGCTTATAATTTGACCAGATAAATTTAAATTAATTTTATCCGGTCAAATTATTAGCAAAAATTATAAAATGAAAAGCATATTTTGTAGCGTTTTTCATGTATGTGAATATAATCCAGGATTCAGACCAATAGATGTCTCTAGTGAAATTCTGCTGATTCAAGTACAATGTTTCAAAATGGGATCAGATATATCGAACTTCCAAGAATTTGAGTAGTGTAGTTGTCAATCAGGGGTGGAATTGGTGAATGTTACACGTGTGTAAAGTGATCAATTAAACCAGCCTATGACGGTCGTCAGCCCCGCAAATGCCCAGAATTACATATTTTTCTTCATCTATGTTGAGATGTCAAAAGTATAATATGCTCAATAGGTGTATTAATACGATCTACTCGAACATCCAATCATTTGGACAGCATGACATATTTTAATACCGCATCGATTTGATGCAATGGTTTATACACTGTTTGAATGAAATCAAGAGTCAAAGAAATATTATTATTAATATTTAATTTTAACTATTAAGAAAAGAGGAGGTACATTTTTTTTCATTATTCAACTTCTTCACACCCTTATTCGCACCCCAATGGTGCATAGGGCACTGCGTCATATAAACGCAGTGTTATGTTGATCGTTAACACATGATGAAGGTGATCAGCCCTCCGCTTCAGGTACCACTCTAGGGTTTCATAGAATAAATATTAGATTTCACATAAATATTAAAAATCACTTACATTGATTTGACCTCCCCCTTGGGGATGGAACCTGGGACCTCCAGAACGATAGCTTAGCGTGCTGACCTTTACACTACGGAGGTAGACAAAATATTTAAATTGCAATAAAATAAAGTATCGAACTAGTAGTTGGAGACATTGACCACGAGATAACAACTTATGTATCGTCTTATTAACCAAAAATATGAAGGAAATTACTGTTACGGTTATCAAATCATTGATTAATTTTTTTTCTCGTATTTTTTTTGGTATTTGAAATCCTTTTCTTTTGTTAGGGTAGTTTATTATATGTACTGTTTAAAGTGGTAAATTAAACAATAAAACTAGAAAAATAAATACCTTGTTTCTCAAGCTATCATGTATTGTAATCAAATAAACTGTAAAACGTCTTACGTTATCTAACACATTTCGGAAAATTAATTCAAGCAGATTAATTTGTATTCTGGTGCGCTTTAATTTTATTAAAAAAAAGTCTTCTCTTCGTTTAGATCAAGTCGACGCTATAAAGTGGGGTTTCGAGTGAATATAAAGATTGATTGAAGGGTTTATTCGACAGTCAAAAGGGCTGGCAATCTGGAAGGGCTACATTCCTATTGATTTGTTTTCATCCTGATCAGCCAACTGGATGAGAAGCAGATAATTTTGAGACCCTTAAAAGAACAGTAGAGTCCAAATATCTCCGGGCGTTATTTGTTGGACAGATTACTGATAGTTTTTGTTGCTGTTACATAAGGTGAACTATTATTCTACCCTCCACGCATAGAAATTTCATACCGTAGTCCGCAATCTACTGTAAAAATAACTGAAATTGCATGAATATATATATATATACATATATATATATATATATATATATATATATATATATATATATATATATATATATATATATATATATATATATATATATATATATATATATATATATATATATATATATATATATATATATATATATATATATATATATATATATATAATATATATATATATATATATATATATATATATATATATATATATATATATATATATATATATATATATATATATATATATACATATATATATTTATATATATATATATATATATATATATATATATATATATATATATATATATATATATATATATATATATATATATATATATATATATATATATATATATATATATATATATATATATATATATATATATATATATATATATATATATATATATATATATATATATATATATATATATATATATATATATATATATATATATATATATATATATATATATATATATATATATATATATATATATATATATATATATATATATATATATATATATATATATATATATATATATATATATATATATGTATATATATTTTCGTCGTATCGAAATAGTGTTATGTTGAGGTTTGGAGGTTCTTAAGGTGCCATTAAATCAAATTATTCCTTTATATAATTTTACAATGACTGCGTATCAAATACTTATGATAGCAAAAAAACACTTTGATTTATTTAGATTTTCCTAGAAATCGAACCCGGAACCTCTAGCGCGATAGATATTTGCCATAACCAAATACACTAAGGAGCTGGATACCGTTTATATAAGGTACGAATTAACCTCTCAAGTTACCGCCAGATCAATCATTTTCTTGGAAACTTGGCAATTTACGACCCTTAAAGTAAGAAGGTTGACAAAAGATTAATTAACACATGGAAGAATGGGAGGCAGTTGTGAGGTTTTTGCGATATTTGGAAGCTCTGGAATCCCTAATGACTGTTTGCCGTGTACTAGAAACCCTTATTTGATTTTAAACAATTTCGCTAATGATACAGAAGTACCTATAAACACTTTTGCTACATTTTGTCTTTTACATGGTCGGACTGTATGTACAGCGTTTATTTTTAAACAACATCGTGTTTCCATTGTAAAGTAATAATCAATACACATTTTAGGATAAACTTCATACATACATACTTTGAACATTAAAGTGTGCCCACAAAAATATAATTGAACAAAAATATACTGTAATATTGTGAGCTTTTATTTAGTTAGGAGTTTAATCTCCATAATTTATTGTAGTAAATGTATAAGTTTGCTGTCATAAAATATAAATTTTAAATAATTAACTTTATTAAAATAATTAAGCTGAAATCCATATATTTTTTCCATTTCGTGATAAAGTCAAAATTTCCCTTCTAAAAATAGAAGTAGATTTGTAAAGATTAGTTTTAATCAGAGCTTAATTTAAAAAAAAAAAACAAAATTTTCGCATAGTCTATATAACGAAACGTAACAAAAGCAAATATTCATCGATGAAGTCACAATAACATAATGACTAAAAATATTCATTTAAAAAAAATGTCAATTTTAAACAAAACCAAAACGTAGTGAAGACAGTATTTTAATTTTTAAATGTGGAATTAACACCTACATTTAGTGATAGTACTGCAAGAAATACACAAGGCCTCTTGTGTATGCATTTTATAAAAAAAATAGGTTTATACTTCTGTTCAAATAAGTAATTAAGTTACTTAACTCTTATTTTTTATTTTTGAAGTTTGAAAATCACTATCATAGTGATTTTAAAACAAAGTTACATTTTAATTATATTACAATATTGATCGCATGCCTTTCAACAGTCTCAAATAAATTATGATCATTAAAATATTTGATCTGTCTGTTTATAAACTTGGTAAATAGTTATTCAAGTTTCAACTATTCGCTTGTATCTCAGAATTGTGAATTTAGATTTAGAACAAGGCAATTCAATACTATCATTAATTTGTACAATAATGAAGAGGTTTTGACCTCCAGACAATGTATCTTAATTGAATTAAACGTGTTTTAATGTTATCGAAACAAAACAAGACAGAAAAGTTTATTAAGCCTTGATAATATCGATTTTCAACCCCTTAACACCTTTTAAATTATTTTCAAATAAAATATTATGTATTAGTTAATGAAAACATTAAAAATAATTACCTGAAATGTTTTACTACACAACCGTAGATCAAATATTTCAAATTCTTGAAAGAGGCCGGGTCAGGAGGAGATGTAAAGAAGATCAGGATTTGGACCTCACATACTTTTATAAGAATTTCTGCTTTGTAAAAAGCTTCTTTACATCTCACCAATAGATGTCTCTAGTGAAGTTCTAGTGATTCATGAACAAGGTTTCTAAATTGGTTCATATATATAGAACTTCCAAGTATTTGAGTAGTGTGGTTGTCAACAATAGGTAGAATTGGTGAATGTTACACGTGTGTAAAGTGATCACTTAAACCAGCCTATGACGGTCGTCAGCCCCGTAAATGCCTAGACTTCTATATTTTTCTTCATCTTTGATGAGATTTAAAAAAAAAACAATATCAAAAAAATAATATAAAAAATAATCTATTATACAGTTCTCATCTTAACACAACATGAAGAAAAATATGGAAATCTGGGCATCTATTTACAGGAGTTACGACCGTCATAGGCTAGTTTAAGTGATCACTTTTCACACGTGTAACATTCAGTAATTCTACCCATGATTGACAACCACACTATTGAAATTCTTGGATTTTCTAGATATATTGATTTAACTCGAAACACAGTCCTTGAATTCAATAGACTTCATGAGAGACATCTATAGATGGATGAGTCAAGCTTTTTTTTGAGCAGATAGTATTTAGACACACTCGAAATGTTATAAAAAAACTTTGTAATGTTTTATATCTGAATGAAATTAGATTTGAGTATACTGAAATGGCTTTATGTTTATATGGTACTCAAGTATGGAGATAATTGACTGCAGCCATCTGGGCTAGCCATTGCAATAGAACGACCCCTTAACTCGTGAAAGGGTGGCGTCGAGTACTGGCAGTCTTCCTCTACTTGAGCCAAAATCTGACTTGAGACTTGATTGTCTATCATATTTTATTTGATATTTGGGGGCGGTTTCGTTCACTGGTTTTTACGAGTTAATACTGACCAGCACAGATTAGAATAAATTATACGAAACGTTCCAGTCCCTTGGCTAACTCTTATATGGTAATATTATAATAATTTCGGGAAATAAATTAAAATATTTTGTTATGCATTACAATAACAAGAAATTGTAGTTAAGTAAAAAAATCCAATTAAAAAAACAAGTTTTTTTTAACCACTTTTATTATTGATCCTTTTCTCCAATCTGTTTCGACAAAAAGTCATTTTCAGGTAAAGACGTGAACTAATTAACAAGGTTTTTAATTAATCCGGTTGGAGAAAATAAAACAATATTAAATGTGTTAAGAACAAAGTAACAGCATTTTGAGTTTGTCAAAATACTTGTTCACAAAATCTGGATTATCTCCAATTACAGGAGTTATTTTCATATTACTTTTTGACATCTCATCAAAGATGAAGAAGAATATGGAGGTCTGGGCATTTACGGGGCTGACGACCGTCATAGGCTGGTTTTAGTAATCACTTTACAAACGTGTAAGGTTACACGTGTGTAAAGTGATCACTTAAACTAGCCTATGACGGTCGTCGTCCCGTAAATGCCCAGAATTCCATATTATTCTTCATCTTTGATGAGATGTCCAAAAATAATACAATGTAACAGTTTTATTTTTTAAAGATTTATAAAATGTGCCACAGAGCATCTGAGAAAAACATTAAAAAAGCGTAATGTTTAAACGTTCTCCTATTCATTTATACGTAAAAACTTATGATATTTTGATGAAAGAGCGTATTAAGATCTAACTAACTTAGTAACCATCACGCCGCTTCGCCGCAGGAGAAGGCAGAAAGAGTAAAACGCCACACCACTCTGTCTTTACAAAAATTCTTCGGTTCTTCCACATTCATGCATCTCCTCACACATACCCGCCGATTATTTTGACTCCTGACCCAACCGCTTTCAAATAATTGACATACCTGATCATGACAAAGGTTTTTACGGTCTTCTTATGCTTCTTAACAATAGTAAGTACATTCGCTTCATTAATTTGTTTTACCGTTCTTTCCTCACTCATTCGCTCCATGTGTTCAAACTTACTCACTACTTTTATTGATAATGCTTATTTCAGCTTTGTATTCATTCCTTATTTCAACAAACCCATTTCTAATTAAAACAATATATTAACTCATAATGTCGTGTAACGATGAAAAATCTACCAAACATTACATGACTATTTATGAAAATCACTGGATGAATAAGTGCAAAGGAAATATAAATAAATGTAAAATATTAATGCAGTACTCATATCGACAGATCTAAAAGGTTGAAAGCCCTATAAGTTATACTCTGTCCCAGACAGTTCTCCCTCGAGAGTGCTAGAAAGTTCAAAGATAGATTCCATAAAATATGTACAAAACTATTGGCAGGCGTTCCATTTGGGATGCTGCGAGATACATAATGTTCTTTCAATTTGCGATATCTCGTACGAGCAGGAATATCTATCACCTTTATGTTGGGGTCACTAAGAAAGCCTAAAATAAATGTAGGTCTCAACAAACATCGTGCCGGGCATTTTGCAAAGATTGCACTTGACAGGTTATTTATCGCATCTTTTGATTCTTGAGGGTGCTTAAAGTATAATTTACCCCTTAAAACGTCAAACAAACTGCGAAATATCTCGAATCGGGGTTCGTTTGAAGATTTTATATGCGAACGAATAAATCGCGCTTCTAAGATTACATTACTTCCTGATGTTTGTGGCAAATCTTCGCTTTTTGCGACTTTAAAGCAAGCGACTCGGGTTTCTCTCGAAACATTTTATGTAATCAAATTAATATATAAAGCTCGCGTCTCAATCTTGTTGTGTCAATATTGAGTAACAGTTCCATCTCTGGATATTCGCTTAGAGAAAGCTTTTACGAATAAAAATTGTGAAATAAAAACGTTTTTAAGCTCGTTTCGACAAGGTACTTTGAACTTATTACTCTGAACAATAGGGAATTTAAAGTTCTTGCCGCAAATAAATCAAGTTTATATCATTGAATTATTAATAAAATATCATATTCCATTCTCGCTAGAGCTTTAATTTTAATTGCAATACCCTAATTCTTTGATAAACTTACGAAAAAATGTTCGTATGTTTCAAATTTTACAAATTAATTTAGGGAACATGCAACCCAAAATAAATAAATCAATTTTATAAAATTATAAGAAACCGTCTTAAAAAGGAATATTTATTATTCGAGTACGAATAACGAACAAACTAAAATATAAAATATTACCAAAGGATATGAAATGATCATTATAAATGTGGAAATATTTTTCAAACAGTCAATGTAAACCTGTAAGAGTGGTCAAGGTTTGTACCCTATAGAGTTTGGATCAATGGTCATGTAGACCTTGTACAAATTCAACATAATTACATGAAAACGAAGGCACTAGACTAATGAACATAATAAAGTAGGCGTTATAAGGAAAAACAGGAAAGGAGTTGAGAGAATTAGTAAGAATAAGAAAAAAATAAAAATATCTAAGAAAGATGTGATGGACATTTAGGGTTTCAAGGCATAACAGTAATGTTTCAGAAATTATCTTCACGATAGTCAATAGGGGTGATTTTAACGTGAATTTTTAATTCATTTCATATCTTACCTGGAAGCTTTTATGGAAAAAGTGTTCTCTTGAGAAGGACATGTTTATAGATTATGATTATTTAGTCTAATAAATTTATCACTAATGTAAATTTGACACCGTGTTTTTTTTAAACTCCAAAAAACTCCGTAAAACTCCGAAAATGTTGTAAGTTGTACTTGATTATTTTGCAATAAATTAAAAATTCTTACAAAAAAACTTATGTGTTCAATTACTTGTTATAAAATGTTTTTCTTCATACTCAGTACCTACTACATATATATATATATATATATATATATATATATATATATATATATATATATATATATATATATATATATATATATATATATATAATACATGTCTGATTACACGATTGTTTGATCTACATTTAGAAGGAAACTTACCTTCAAAGATACAGGACATGTTTATTTAAATTATTCACGATTTCGGCTTTCACATTCAAAGTTATTCTCAAATAACAATGAGACCCTGATAAACAATTACACAAATAATAATCTACATCTGAACATTTCCGTTACACCGATACAACAACCCTTACAGGTTGGATGTAACAGAAAACATGAGAGATTAATATTTTACATAAGGGTTTCTATGGCACAGTTGTGCAGATATGTATTTGATATCTACTAATTAATTTTGTACCAAATTAACCCGTGGATTTTCATTAACTTCTGTTTTTAGGATTTTCATATGCAAAACAAATTTCTGATTTTACTTTGTATGATAACATTATGTAACATTTGTATTATAAATAAACGTACGTAGTTTCTATACATTTTTTTTCAGAATTCAGTACAAAAAGTTATGAAGAAATGTAAATTAAACAATTTACAAAAAATCTTGTTTCGCATTAAATATGACACTAACGATAAACAAGGTAAGTTAAAAAAAATGAATCATTGGAAAAAGTGTATTAAAGTCAGCCTCCGCATTAAAGGGGTTAACACACTACCGTCTTGAATGTCAAGGATTCTCAGGAGAAATAAAAAAAATATATATTTATATATATGTATATATAAGTGACTTTCACTAAAATATTTATTTGTTATCACCCAGAACTGATACCTGAAGCGAAGTACTGATCACCTAGTCTTCAAGTAATTAACGATTAAAATAATAATAATATCCATCGATACGATGAAGTACCCTTCGCACCATTAGGTACAATTGAGGTTTGGAGAGAGAAATTTAAAGGTCATACATGATTCTCAATTTTAAACGAGTGTTATTTTCATGGCTAGCAGGTTAAATAAATCATACATTGAAACATTATTATACACATGTTTTAATATTTTTTTGAGGAAATGTCTGTTTGCCTTAAATAAGACAATATAAAAAAATAATTGTGTATCACTTTTGGAGTTTATATTTTTTACACGGGTAAAAATTACGAATTGTTTAAGTACCTCTTAAAATAATTAAAGGCTTTTGGTTCTAGGAAAACTAATAATCAAACTATTTTAGACTAATGACTTTGATTAATTATTTTCAATGATTTTCGATTAGACTTAATTAATTAATTAATTGAATTTCAAATCGGTTGATTTCACAATCAAATGAATCAGACTGAATTGAAGCGACTATTAGTTTTCCACTAATCATAGGATTTTATGTACCCAAGTTTACCTCAAATTATTCAACTGTTAGCAAATGAGCTGTCTAATATAGGTTCAAAAAATCCCTTAGCCACGTTTCTCGGACACTGCCTTTGTTCGTGAAATATTCCCCCTGAACCGTGGCTTAAGTGAGCTAATAAATTACACGGCTTAAAGGCGTTAATGTAGAGAAAAGATCCACATATTTTTATTAAATTCTTTTCTGGACAATTGAATCCCGCTTAGGAGATTATCCAAGCACGGTACCAATTCGCGAATTCATTCTGCCAAATGTATTTAATTAAATAATTTTACGTAGGTAGAATTTAATAATTATGAACCCACTGTGTAGTCGCATCTGTGTTTCTCCAAATAAACTTGAAATTGCGTCAGGTAACATTTTCAAGCAAATGTAAACAATTAACTTCATATGTGCGTGTAATATAACATATTTATGTGTGAATTTCCTTGGAATTGGATTCTCAAATAATATTTGAATTTTTCTTTTTCTTTTCTTTTTACCCTTAACTGCACCTAATGATGCACAGATTATTATTATCATAATTGAAGTTTTTTGTCGACAATTACACGAGTATGAATTATACTCATTCGTTTTTTTTTAAATAACCGAATTCATTTGAATTTTTACGCAATAATTTATGAAAAATAACAACATAATAAAAATATATTAAAAAAATAACTTTTTTTTAAATATGTATATAAATGTTTTTATATCCCAACGATAAAGAATGTTGGAAAAGAAAAAAATAATTGTACAAGGTTTAAGACTTTACACATACGAATAATTACGAAAAATTACGAATAATTATCATTTTTTAAATATATTATTCAAATATATACCCACAAACATGAATATATGTCTTCTATAAATACATGCTTCATATAAACCGAAAGGCTTTAAACGTAGCTTTGTTATCAGTATTTAAAAGATTCAAAATAAATTTGTAAGTTTTAAAACTTACAAATTTATTTTGAATCTTTTATTAATTTTTAATATTAATTGATCATATAATATTTCGATAAAATACTATTTTTTCATTATATAATCATAGATACACACACATGAAAATTAACGAATTTTCGTTTTCGATTAAAGCAAATAATTTGTTAGACTTCAGCTGTTGATGTTTTCTTCGATAATTCAAAGTTTAATAAGTTTGATATTTTCTCACATATAAACCTATCCTCTGTTCAAATTTCATTAGAATATATAAAAGCAAGCAGTATAAAAACATATCATATAATTAAAAAGCAGCATCCGAAATAAACAAAACCCTATCTGACATGATATGTACTCATAATTTTAATTAAGTAAACATCGTTTTTGTTTTCCCTATATTTAGTTGTTGTCTAAAGAGATTATTATGTTTACTCGATGAGAAACAAAAATATGACCTTGCTTTAAACAAGCACTAAAACTACCTTTAAAAGACGAGGAACGTTGCTTGATAAAATAATACTTTTACCCACTATAGGCAAATAAACTTAAACTTAAAACTTTTTTTATATTATTGATATATCAAAAATAACTCCCAAATAGAGAAAATCTCGATTTGTCAGCAAGTATGTGGACACAAAAAAGGTTGTTAATAAAATAACCTGTTAAATTAAAAGGTAAATTAAAAAAATTAAATTATGTGTTCAAGTGGTTCTCAGTATGTGAATACACTACAATCCGGGGATCGGATCTTGCATACAAATAAAAGTGTATCTGCTTGATAAAAGTTTTCTTCTATCCAACATAGATGCTGATGGCTGATGTTAACTCATATGAAATATGTCCCAAGATTGAACAATATATCTAGGAGTTCCAAAAATGTTAAGAAAAAATATTTTCTTTATATTTTGGTTTAAAAAGACTGAGCCACAGCAAAGTATAGCTGGGCACTGCTAAAAATTAATATATTAAATATTATGTTTAAAAAATAAAAAAAAATAACTTACTTAAATATGTATTGAAAAGTCATCATTTAAATAATATCATATTTCCAAATAATATTTTTTCAATGACAAATGATATGACACTGTCATAGCAATAACAAAACACTTTAAGTATCTAAAATATTCTCTTTGATTGTTTAGAGTTCTTACACGTCCTGCTATATGAGCCTTCCGTCTTTTATCCATAGTTTTCAAGGAAATAACAATTGGTGCTTAAGCAGAATCTTGAATAGTGAAGTGAAAATAAAGTTTTTTGTTAAATTACTCAAAAGGATAAAGAACTTCTGTTCCTTTTGGAAAGGAAAAACTCGAGTTCTTTTAATATTTTATGAGGTGCTTTAATTACTTTTTGATGGTACCGGTAAATAATTAATGGATAAAAAAGAATAGAAGAGCTTAAAAAAAGAGGTGTTATTAAAATATGAAAAAATATATAACGTACAAGCGAAAAGTTCTGAATTATCAATATTTAATTTCTTTAAGTAATATGGAAATCGTTCAAATTCAATGAATTTTGTAGAACTTTCCATTTCAATAATGTATATATTTTTTTAATTAAAAATTTACTACTTTATAGTGAATGTAAACCATACAATATTAAATAAACGGTTTTGAAAGCTCTAGTAACCGTATTCCTGGATCTGATACAGAACATTCTAGGCTTCTTGACAGACTTCTCTTACAAAGTTATTATATGAACGAAGTTGCGAAAATTATAAGAATACGCGGGGAAAATAGTATCCCGATTTTACCGCAAATTTACTTTTAATGGCTTTCAGTATACCTTTCACTGCCAATCTAAATAAATTCAAAGTTGTTAAACCACCAACAAATAGCCCACTGTAGGTAGTGAAAGGGATAAGTAAGTAGTTAGTTCAGTTAGTCAGCTAGATCCGATTCCAACCCGACGCTGGCCGGTACACAGACGCCTCCACAACCTCGACCAGCATATACAGGCACGGAACAGTGACAACGCTTTTGTAGAAATTTTTCAGTCATCGCATTTCCTTCTCAACCATTATTTGTCGACATTCTATATGGATTCCTTTACAAGTTGTGATTTTTTATTGTTTACATAAACCTATCAAAATTTTAAACCATGGAAAAATAAACAACCCTAACTCACACATTCCTAACTACGGCATAGAAAGACAACAACACAATGCAGCACATTACACAAAGAAAATACCCCTATGATGCAGTTCCTTTGATATATGGTATATCATCATTTGAGGGAGTGAGTAAAATGTATTTAAGGCTGGTTCACGGTTTATTATTGATTTAGGAAGTTAAAATATAATTGTCCACCTTCAGAGTATACCGCGTTTGGTCCCTATACTGAAGGTATCAGATTAAATTCAAAGTAAAGTCAAAATAAATATAAAAACTTTTCTCCCGAATATCAATTTAATAATACAGAAAGCGCTTTCCTTTTATAATATTAACGATCAATATATCAACCATTGTAAGCAAATAAGGGATAAAAGTAAGAAAAACTATAATATACTAAAAGTTGCTACACAGTTTGTCATTATTTTTAGAAGTCTACGTTTAAAACAATTAAACTTTTTCGTAATTACTTATCAGATTACATTTTCCATGTCATCATCATACGCTTTATAAAAACCTTGAAAACCTTGTATCAGCAGTAATACTCGTATAAAAAGTATTTAATATTATAATTCACGAGGCCACCATTCTTCAGGGTTGTATGAAATTGTACGTTAGTCAAAAAACCGTAATGACTCTTTGATAAGCTAATTTTACCGTTGAGCCATTAAATGAGAATTCTTTCATTGAATTCATATTTCGAATGAACATATAATTTCACTTTTATATCGTGTAACTAATTGCGGTTTAATTGAAAACACCAACGTCAAACCAAACATTTTTCTTGAATGTTTTCCGCAGATACTTTGCGGCACATTTTATAAACTTTATAAATTTAATTAACTTTATTTAATCCACTTGTTTAATAATATAATTTAACCGACCGGTTTCGACAAGAACCTTGTTATCATCAGGGTTAATTTAATTGGAAAGCATTAAAAACATTAAAATACTCTCACCAAAAACTTCCGCACACTCCGTAAAAATCCTAAATGTACATTGAGGATTTTTATGGAGTGTGTGGAAGTTTTTGGTGAGAGTAATTTAATGTTTTAGAATTAAATAAACCCTGATGATGACAAGGTTCTTGTTGAAACCGGTAGGTTAAATTGTATTAAAAAACAAGTGGTTAAAAAAAAAAAAAATAATTTTATAATGTTCAAACATTTTTCCGTAACCCAGATTGTGCGATGATAAAAAATTACTTTTTTTATTCATTTGGGGTTGAATAGGTTTTTCACTTCAAATTGGACGTTGTATAAAGCAAATTGGGTATTAAATTGCCATATGTTAAATGTTTTTTTTCCAAAAAAAAAACAAAGTTTAATACAATGTTTATTTAAGTAGATATTTGAAGTCAATTGAAGTCAATTAAAAGATGCATATAGATATGATTGTTTTTTATATATATTTTCTCAATTACCTTATCAAAAATGTCATCCTGAATGTTCTCGCTCGAGAGACAAGTCGTGAATAGAGTGATTCCTAGATCCCATGGTTAGTTATAAAACTAGGGTTAAGTTTAAAATAATGAAAATGTAGATGAATAATAATTTTAAATACCCCACAAAAAATAATTGGCCTCCCTCATTTTTAAACGTAATATTAAAACAAAATCAGCATGTTTAAACGAAGCGTGACATTTTGCTAATTTTGCTGTTCCTAATTAACTTCAAGGACTTCATATGCAAATGCATGCTTTAAGGACTGTTCCTTGCTTTTTCAAAACACGTGACAAATTTAATTTTATAAACTAAAATGGTATATGTTGAAGTGAAATTTATGTTTAAAGTGCAGAGTGTTAATTATATAGTTTGAAGTGACTTTTGTATGGCCTCATAATGTATCCACATTTCAAAACAAACCTTCTGAAGTACCAGTTACCACATTTTCTATATGAAACCTTAAGGTTCTCACTTCAAGTGTGATTCCTTATGAATATGAATAAAATCATTTTAATTAAAAAAAACTAACTTGAGCTTTTTATATGCTTATCAAAAGTAAGGATTTAAAAAATACATTTTTTAGGTGGCAAAACTGTCATTTGGAATGCAATTAAAACTTTTGAGATGTTAGATTTTTTCCAGAATTTTAATCACTTTAATTTGAAAATGTTTATCGAATAAATAAATTCAAGTTAATTACAAGTCCCTATAGCACATTCATTTATGTATTTGTCTTTGTATATATGATCCATATTTCATAATTACAATTAAGGTAAAAATGTTATTTACTGATTTCATTTCAATGTGATTTAATTAATGAAGGTCGAATAATTAATTTTATATTTTCCTTTATTTCCGTTTATTATTATTATTGATCTCTATTTGTTCTTAAATCCTTGTTTGTTGTTATAAGCGTGTATTTTGTTTACAAGAAATAAAATCACTAGTAAACGAGTGAAAGCGTATGAAATAAAAAGTCTGTGACACTTTTTTGCATTATAAACTTTACAAAAGATGGCGACACTCAGTGGCGTATACAGAGAATTAAATAGGGTAGGTAGTAGAGGTAGGTAATAAGCTAAGCTAGGTTCTACTTACTAAGGTAGGCAGTAGATGTAGAAAGTAAGGTAAGTTAGTACTACTTCGTATGGTAGGGTTGGTACTGGTTGCGTTTTTATATGTCACGCGGGTTAGTTAAGATAGGAACTGCTTTTTTGCCCACCATATATGGGAGGTATGCCCCTAGCGAGACTGCATACATGGCGAATATTTGAATGACCTTAAAGTCTACAGTTTAATAAAGCACCTGTATAGTATACACCGTGCAAGGGAGAATAAAACAGCAAATATTATAAAAAATAAGGTTACTTTTTAAAGTGATTTCATAGGGGTATAACTTATTACAATTTGATAGCTTCATTGTATTTACATGTCCATGGGCGCTATTAATTTTGCACTTAGACAAACTTTATGTCAGCAGTTCTTTAGTAATTTGAAAACCTTGAGTTTCATTCTACACAATACTAGTATGTACATATGTATCTAAGCACACAACTGCCAAGTTCTAGCGTCCTCCGTTCACCCAAGCATTTTCCGCAATATTAATATCAAGTATGCTCTGTGTAACTTTCAAGTTTTTTAACATTGAGCTTTATATGAGCCAAAGAGATTCTGAGAGTTTAAATAAAGTGTTAGTTTACCAATAAGAGACTTAATTACTTAGGTAAAAATTTTAACTAAAATAAACTAACCATAACGTGGCTTAACTAATGGGGTAAGCAGAGAGAATAGAACACTAAACCAATATGTTTTCGCAAATAATCTTCGCTTCTTTCACATTCTTGCATATCCTTACACATACCTGCTGATTATTCCGACATTCACGTTTTTGAAATACTTGATCACTTTGAGTTTTCTTCGGTCTTCCTTTGCTTCTATTTCCAACTACATAGCCTCATGTTTTTTTATGTCTTCACTAATTTGATTCCCATGTCCAAAGTATCTCAACGCACCTTTTTTTTAATTTTATCGGTAATAATTACTTCAGCCTTGCATTCTTTCCTCAATTCATCATTCGAACCAATTTTGATGTTTTTGAACGAAGACTTGTTTTCGAACCAATCATGCATGTTTTTGAACGAAGACTTCTTTAAATTACAAAAAAAAATTGTGTTTTACAAAAAAAAAATCTTTTAAAAACAAAAATTAAACACAGAATAAATCCTAAAATATACTTCTATATTTATTAATTGTTGATTAATTTTTTAAAGTTATTCTGCAAGAAAAAGAAAAATCTCAAAAAAAAATTTTTCAAAGATATATGTTTGTGTTTTTATTATTTACACAAATATTTCCATTTCATACTGTTTCCGTTATATGAAATAGGTATCAAATTGTGGTGGAGTGGGTTCGAACCGAATTAAGTATCCGCGACACTAACCACAACCCGACACATGATGATGACATTTAAATACATTTTTTAAAAAATAAGTTAATCATTTATAAAATGTCTATATGTTAAAAAAGTTTTTTAGTCATAAAATATATTACGTACATTTTCATTTGTAACTTTTACTTTCTATTTTTGTTTTCTTTTTAACTTTATTTCCCAGGCGAATAGTTGAAAATAAATCACCATCCATTCCAGGTGAATTTTGTTCAGAACTTTTATCTTATAAAGCCTTTATATAAAATACGCACGTATTTTTTTTCTTCGAAATTGTGAGCTAGTCATTCATAGTATACATTACTAGCGTACCAGTGCTATGAAATCTAATAAAAACAAAATCTAAAAACTATTTTTTGTAAATTTTAGCTTTATACTAATAAAAACAAAATCTAAAATTTGTTCTTTATAAAGTTAGCTTTATACTAATAAAAACAAAAACTAAAAGTTATTCATTGTAAAAGTTAGCTTTATACCGTAAATAAATCGTAAAACAAACGATTATACGAATAAAAAAATATTTACAGGAACAAGGTATGTTTGTTTATATTTATATATATATATAAAGTGAAGGAAGAATAGTTAAACAAATTTGTGAGGCGAATGAGGTTTGTAACAGAAGCAGAGGAAATTAGGGGGAAACTTGGCATTATTAAGTATTTAAAATACTTAAAAGTGGCCAGGTCAGGAGTCGGAATAATTGGCAGATATGTATGAGGAGATGCATGAATGTGGAAAACGCGAAGATTTTTTGCAAAAATAGATTGGTGTAGCTTTTTATTTCTGCTTATTTTTATATTCCTATACCTACCTCTTCGGGAAAGCAGTATGATGGTTAATATAATCGATTCAACCTTATTGATAACAATGTTATTAAAGTCCGCCTCCATAGTGTAATGGTCAGCACGTTCGGCTAACGTTTGGAGGTCCCGGGTTCGATTCCCAAGGGGGATAAAATAAATATAAGTGATTTTTTCACTGTAATATTTATTCAATGTTACCCTGGACTGGCACCTGAAGCGGAGAGCTGATCACCTTTCCTTCATGTGTAAACGATCAAGATAACACTTCGTTTATATGACACAGTGCCCTATGCACCACTGGGGTGCGGGTAAGGGTTTTATTATTATTTTTATTATGTTATTGATAACAATCATAGGAAGGAATATAATTTTTACAAGGTTTTTCGAATCGGAATGGATACTTATATATAACTGTGAGTTTATATTAATTTTTCCGCCTTCGTAGCGTAGTAGTAAGATTCCTAGTTGAAATAAATGTATTTTTCAGTATATTTAATATTACCGTGGACCTGTAGCGCAGAACTGCCATTATTACCTTGCATGTATACAATTTACAATCAACTTAACATTAACAACTTATTGTTAATTTTTAATGAAGTATCCTATGCACATTTAGTCACATGTGCCTTTCGGTAACAAAGGCTTTCAATAAAATTTAAATGTATCTAAATGTATTTTATTTATTGTTTCGGCATTAACTTTGTGGTAAGACATGTTACAATAATTAAAGAAAACACTTCGTTTTTTACCACTTGAGTTTTAATATAGACTACATGTTTCAGAAGTTAAACTTCCATCATTCAGGTCTGTATAATAACTAGTTATTATACAGACCTGAATGATGGAAATTTAACTTCTGAAACATGTAGTCTATAATAAAACTCAAGTGGTAAAAAATGAAGTGTTTTCTTTAATTATTATCTAAATGTTTGTTTTGGCATTTTAAAAAAGGTGATAAATTACTTATGTAAAAATAGCTTTGTTTTGAGAAACTTTAAAGGCATTTGGTGAAATTCAATGACACAATTTATGTCTTAACTTTCTTACCTTACATTTCTACAGCGTTTTGAAAATAACAATGAAGAATGTGAGCAGCAATAATTTTGCCTGAAAGTTGTTGAAAGGTTATTCAATTAGATTATAATTTTACTTGGGAAGCGTTTTCTATTTTGCTGTTGTTACTACTTTATTAAAATGATAATATTTAGGACTTCATTTTCAGATGACTTCATTATTTGACTTAATTATACTCATAATAATTTACCGTTTAACGCGAAAACAAGAAAATAATAATCTTTACCTACTGTAATAGCGAAAGTTTATAAATTTTTAATTTAAAGTTTATTATTTTTTGACATCTCATAAAAGATGAAGAAGAATATGGAAGTCTAAGCATTTACGGGGCTGACGACCGTCATAGCCTGGTTTAAGTGATCACTTTACACACGTGTAACATTCACCAATTCTATCCATTATTGACAACCACACTACTCAAATTTTTGGAAGCTATATATATATGAACCAGTTTAGAGACCTTGTTCTTGAATCACTAGAACTTCACTAAAGACATCTATTGGTGAGATGAAAGGAAGCTTTTTATTGAACAGAAACTCTCATATTAGTATGTGAGGTTTGAATCCTGGATTATAATCACATACATAAGACTAGAGAACTAGTACTTCGACACACTCAAAATGTTGCAAATAAAGTTTGTATGTATTTATTTATTGATTTGGCGTTTAATTTGTAGAACTCAATTTTAATTTATGTATTAATTTTAAATCAAACACAGACTTTTTGAGTCTACTAAGCTTGAGTCTACTTAGAAGATACAAAAAATCTGTGTTTGATTTAAAATTAATACATAAGTTTATACGTCTCAACTAAATTCTGTTTTATCGTTATTTTTTATTTTAGTTTTTTTGCTAATTTCGTGGTTGAACTGCATTTTATATCGTTATACAACATCTTTATAGCTTTTTTAAATTGATTTTTTATTTGACCAGAAGCCGGATTTCGTCGTTACCGATATCATGAGACTGGGAATTGAACCCAGGCCTCCAGTAAGATAGCCTTAGCTTCTTATGAGGGGGACATATCGGTCATTCCTTTCAAGAACGTCATACATCAGAAAAATTGATTTTTCAGGAGATCGTTTTTAAAGTTTAAGAATAAAATGAATTATATTAAAAATACATATCAAGCCACTTTTTGAACTTTTTACTGTGCAACAAATCTTTTTAGGTAAAACCTGAAGGTTATTTCTCCATTTGAAAAATATTTAGTGTATTTAAAAAATTAATTAAACAATACCTGCTTTAAAATGCAAAAACAACACTTTCTGTAAATATTAAGTTTAAAATATGCCACTTTTTCTGAGATAATGTACATTTTTTGGGCATTCCGAAAACTTGCATAAATTTTCAATTTTTATTTTTGACGTTCTCGATAGGAGTGAGCGATATTATATTATTAAAATAAATAAAATCCATTCCCGAACAATTGTTTGGTCATGTCGAGTATATTATACGATACTTAGAAAATAAAAAACATTTCTGATTTTTGATAATATTTTATCCAGTAAATTTCCGAATAATCTCGCTGATTTTTTTGAAATCGCATCATCTTATTATCCTGCGATTTTATTACGATTCTATATAAGATAAATATTTTTATTATATCAAATCTCTTTTGAATATAATGTAACATACAAAATAAGGGTCTTCTTTAATAAATTCAATATATGGGTACTTGATCCTTTTCTGCACGTGTAAATCTAATTTCAATTTTGTACGTACTTTTTTTACAAAAGTTTGATCCTGTGTGGAAATATCTCTCGTCTCTATATCAAAAACAGTACAATTTCCCCCACTTTTTCATACCTTCCGATGTTTTACGTGTTTTGAAATTTAATAGTCACGCTTTGATTTCATTGACTTTGTATACATAATAAATAGGGAATCTCATCCCTTAAAAACTTTTCCCATGATAACATTTCCCTGAAAATGATTGAACTTTAAGTAAAGCATTCAAGGAAAAACGCCTCAAAACAAAGGTAAATACTCGTATATTAAATAAGAATCCTTATAAATTTCACAGAAACCTTGATACTGTGTTTTTTTTTAAAATATGAATTCAGCTATTTGTATTGATCTGTTTATCATTTTTTTGTGATATCTCACATTATACATTTGTTTTAGAAAAAAACATTTTTCATCATGTAATAATAATAATAATGTAAAAATAATAATTCTTTTTTTTTAATTCTAGAAAAATGTGTCTTCACTGGGTTTTCCCGAGTCGAGTGAACTTTTAACTATTTGTCTATCATAATTCATGTAATCGTGAATGACGGGGACGAATGATAAGAAAATTTAAATGAAAGATCATACATTTTTATTGCGCAGTACATAATGCAATCGAGTAAGTATGTGTTAGGAAATATAATGGATTTTTTTTTATATTTATTATAATTCATCGAATAACTCAATCGAAATTCAACTTTAAAAACTGATGTCAACCTTATAATGTTCAAAGTTACCGTTAGCCAAGTTTTTTTTAATGCATCATCCGTTTTTTTAAAAATCCAGTTTCTGATAACTGAATAAACAATAATTAAAAAATTTGCTAGTTATTTACGTTGTTTAATAAATTTTAAGGAGAAGAGATTTAATTTTTATAGTTAAAGTATTAAATAAAAGTAATATTAAAGATTTATTTTTTTAAACCACAGATTATAAAAAAGTTATGAACGTGTTGAATCATTTTTGCTCTTTAAAAATAAAATTGAATCCACCAAAAGATACCTAATAGCGTCACAATTTTATGAAAATTGAAATATTATCCGTTATTTAAAGTGTAGCGAAAATGACATCATTATAATTTAGTAGGTTTTTCCTTTTGTATACTTTCCCGATAAGCGCCAACAATTTGTTTCAGCAATTTTTTTTTACCAAAATATGTTTCGACATTCTCCACTACCTAATGTTGATTTAGGGTCTATTCGCACATATGACGAATGAAAACGTTTTTGTTTTTAAAAAAAATCAACACTGTCACATTGATCATCAATAACAAGGACGATGCGAACAATCTTGAACATAAAATGCTTGGATAACACTCCTCTTATTCATTTGAAAGTATACAGATGAAATAAGTGAAAGATTTCAGTGTGTGGGACTTTACTGCTTAATAGCAAAGGAAATGGAGTTGAACAAGAAATAAGGAAAAAGTGAAAAGCTGCTAAGTCTAGGGCATTTTTATTTCAATACCTTTTAATGCATTAGCTTGAGTAAGGACTTCGGACATCTAACTAACTAACTTACTAACTATCATGCAACTTCCCCGCAGGGGTAGGCAAAGAGAATAGAACGCCACACCACTCTGTCTTTGCAAACATTCTTTGCCTCTTCCACGTTCATGCATCTCCTCATACATACCCGCGAAGTCACTAATTCTATTTTTTTTTGAAAAATTACAAAATCTGAAAATTATGAGCAGTCACGTAAAGAATTGGAATAATCTTCGGGTATGTATGAAGAGATGCATGAATGTGGAAGAGGCCAAGATTGTTTACTGACAGATTAGTGTAGCGTTCTATTCTCCTTGCCTACCCCTGTGGCAAGTAAAATGTTGTTTGGTTCCATTATTTAAATTTAAATAAATGTTTTTGCCCTTATTTATCAATGTACAAAATTGCAATAAAGCAGAAATAAAAAGATAAATAAGTATATACTAAATCTATATGGAATATTAAATTTATGAATACAGTTCCGTGATTTCACAAAAAAAGAACGAGATTTTTTTAAAATCATCATATGATTTTAAAACATTTTGAATGTGTCCAAATACTTGTTCGCAAAACCTGGATTATCTCCAGTTGAAGTGATAAGTGTGTAAAGTGATCACTTAAACTAGCCTATATATCCATATTCTTCTTCATCTTTGATGAGATCTCAAAAAAATTTATTCTTTTCATATGACGAACTCAATTGCCCATTACATCAATAAGCTCATTAATGAATTTTTTTTTTAAATTATTTAATTGCCTAACTATTTTAAAACCAATTATTAATTTATTTATATTACTATTATTAAAAAAAAAATATAATATTTTTAAAGTCATTTTATATTTAAGAAACATATGTTTGTCAGATGTTCGCAAACAAAATATGGCACCAATTAAGTACTGTGACCTACACAAATAAACTGATGATTGAGCATATTTGACTGTAACTGGAAGCACTTTTTGCAGGACTCAATGTAAACGTGCGCGGTGGGTCTTAGCGTAACTGAGAAAGTGACAGCTGATCTAGCTCGTTAGTAGTGAGCACACACAGGAAATCCTTCTTTAACGAAAAAAATGTGCTTCTTTGTTACGTTATTCCAAAATAGGTTAAATTTCTCACAAGTAAATAACAAAAGTTACCCAGACACGTAGAAATACATATTTTTTGGTAAAACAGTTTGTTATGTAGCTAAAAGCTTGTCCTTGTATTGTACTTACATAATATACAAAAAGATAAATAAGTAAATAAGTAATTTTGATATGTAAAAATTGCGTATTTACTTATTTATCGAACAAAATCTTTATAAATACAAAATTATAACTTTGACTTTTCAACAAAAATTAGGAAAAACATGGATGCTGGGCTTATGACCTGTCATATATTGGTTAAGTGATCACTTTATAAACGTGTACATTCACCATTATAGCCATGATTGACAATCATACAAGTTTAATTTTTGGAACTCACACAAACAAGCGTCATGTGATTTATAATATTTATACATATATATATATATATATTATATATATATATATATATATATATATATATATATATATATATATATATATATATATATATATATATATATATATATATATATATATATATATATATATATATATATATATATATATATATATATATATATATATATATATATATATATATATATATATATATATATATTTATATATATAAATATATATATTTATATATATATATATATATATATATATATATATATATATATATATATATATATATATATATATATATATATATATATATATTATATATATATATATATATATATATATATATATATATATATATATATATATATATGTATTATATATATATATATATATATATATATATATATATATATATATATATATATATATATATATATATATATATATATATATATATATATATATATATTTATATATATATATAAATATATATATATATATATATATATATATATATTATATATATATATATATATATATATATATATATATATATTTATACATATTTATATGTATATATTTATATATTTATGTATTTAAATATATATATATATATATATATATATATATATATATATATATATATATATATATATATATATATATATATATATATATATATATATATATATATATATATATATATATATATATATAAATATATATATATATATATATATATATATATATATATATATATATATATATATATATATATATAATATATATATATATATATATATATAATATATATATATATATATATATATATATATATATATATATATATATATATATATATATATATATATATATATATATATATATATATATATATATATAATTAATTATATAATATTTTATATGGTAAATAGTTTTGAAATTCTTCAGAAATCCTACAAGAAACACTTTTTTGAAAAACCTTTGAAAATAAAGCAATTACGACAAAAAAATACGTGTGGGAAAAACGTAAGTAACTTTTGCATGAAAACGTTTCACATAGATAAAGATCTATCATGAAGCCCTAATGACTAAGCTCTACACGTGCTTTGCAGTTCCAAAACGGCAAACTGCAGGCAAGCTTTCGTTAATGTAGTGAATTTTTAAATAGCAGGTTGTATTTTCATCGGCGTTTAGAGCTTTATGATTTGTGACATGCAATGTTTTGACAGGCCTTTCTGATAATTAATTACTTATGAAAGAAACACCTTGAGTGGAATTCCTCATAGTGAATTTGCATTCATAATCACGGGAACCGTTTTTTTCCATGACGTACATCATAATAAAAATTTATTTGACTCGTTTAATACATTGTAATTGAAATGTATATTCACACCAGTGAAATGTTCACGTATAATGCCATGGTAGTATTTAAAGACTCAAGTATTTACACTCCAATTATGTAAATAAGTTGTTAACTAATTATGTTAATATTTTGGTTTTCGGAAACAATATTTGGAAATTTTGTTAAAATCATAAATAATCTCGAAATGTATTAATTTAATCACATTTCACTAATTAAATCATCATATTAATTTTAAAGCCTTAAACATTGAGACAAATAACAATTTTCCTTTTTTGATAAGGAAAATAAATGAAAAAATAAAAAATAAAAACTACAAAAATTAAAACGCACACTTTGTTTTAAGCCATTTTTATTTTTGGTATTTTTTTTTAACCGCCTTCGGTAAGCACTTTATTTTCAGGGATGAAAATGCACCATTTCTCTAAACACCACAAGGTATTTGTCGAATCCGGTTGGAAAAAAAGTTTAAAAAAAATAAAAGCTTATAATCGCCACAAATTACATGGCAAATAAACAAAACTCTATTTATTATTCTTTGTACATGTACATATAAACGTGAATCAAGACAATCGTCATCAATAAAATTTTCTCAACACCATCTTATCAACAAAAAGATATTGTCATTTCATATTTTGCTATCATTGTACTGATATTTAAAAAAAACGTTTTCATGTTAAACTAAATAAATTTCGGTCATTAATGGATTGCCAAAAAAATAAAATCAAGATACGGGTATATATTCTAGTAAAGGTAATAATATTATTTTATTTTTACCAGAATTATTGAATAAAGAAGTCTTATAAAAGTGATCGAACGATCATCTGATAAATTGTTTAATAATGCTTAAAGGACGACCTTAATGGGAACAGCTCAATAAAAAGTATATAAATTTATTTTCCAATCTAGCAAGTAGAGCGAGCCCTATCAGAAAGTATCAATCATTCTCTTTGTTAGAGTATTCACGAACAAACTATCATAAAAGGGACGGACAAAGGAGCTGGATTGGAAACCGCACAAGGGAAATATTTATTGGTTAAACCCGCAGACGTTTATTTCAGTTCGTCGATACCGTTAAAAGTATCAAAGGATGAATGGATCATGACAAGATTCACAATTTTATTTTCCACAGATAAAATAAGACAAAATCCTTGCATAGTCGGAAGGAAGTTAAGCACTTAGTTTATATAATAAGTTATATGTCCGCCTCCATAGTGTAATCGTCAGCACGGTCGGCTACCGTTCTGGAGGTCTCGGGTTCGATTCCCAAGGGGGTGGGGGTAAAATAAATATAAGTGATTTTTTCACTGTTATATTTATTCCATATTTTCATGGACTGAAGCGGAGGGCTGATCACCTTTCCTTCATGTGTAAACGATCAAGATAACACTGCGTTTATATGACACAGTGCCCTATGCACAATTGAGGTGCGGATAAGGGTTTAATTAGCATTATTATAATATCGAAGAGATGGTTGAATAATTTAGAAATTAAAAAAATAACTTCATTGTTGAAATTATCTTTACATTTTTCTTCACTGGGAATCAGCCTATCCACATAAAATGACATCTGAATATAGATGAAGAAGAATATGGGTTAATTGATAATGCAATATTATAACACATAAAAACAGTAACATCAAAGAATGTAACGTAATGCTAAATGTGAAATATTTCTTTTTAGGGCTTCTTACTGAAAATATCTCAAGATAAAATCTGTGCCAAAAAATTGTAGCAGGCGTGTTTTTTTCATATACTTTCCGAAAAATATAAGGACGAAAACTTTTGGAGGTGAAAAATTCGATGCGTTAAATTTTTAATATCTATTCAAAAATTCATAAAATATAAAAAGATATAACTAACGATGCCTTGAACTGAGTTATCTCAAAGATAAAATAAACGAAGTTTTAGGCCAAAAAGAAAGTTATTTGAAATATTGAGGATAGTTATATACGGGCGAATTTCGTCAATGAAGGAAGTTTCATATATAAAATGTGTTAATTGTAAAATGTAATTTATTAGATATTCATCCTACAAAATGAACTTACTCGCTTTTTTACATAAATACGTATTACGTATTTATAAATACGTATATACGTTACTCTATTTGGTTTATTAATTCGATCTTTTGAAAATTATTACATAAATTAGTGCGCAAATTTTTCTTGTTTCAAAATTTAGCATCAAAAACGAAAGCTGGAAATAATAATACAAACCGAGAAATAATCGGTTACCCAACAAAAGTAACAGTAACATGTTATTCACACTTCTAATACATCCATACACATCTTCTAACCCTTATCCGCACCCAACGGTGCATAGAGCACTGCAACGTATTAACGCAAAGTTATCTTAATCGATATTTACAAGAAGGAAAGGCGATCACTCCAACGTTTCAAGAACCAGTCCAGGGTAATAATAAATAAATATAAGAGTGTTAAATAACTAATATTTATTTTCACTCCCCCTCTGGGAATCGAACTCGGGACTTCTAGCACGATTGTTTAAAACGCCAACCATCACACCACGAAAGCGGAAAAAATGTATACACACATACGTATGTAATAACGTTTACTTTATAAAAACATCCAAATTCAGGATTAGTTTACTTTTCATTTAATTATACAAGAATTATCACTAATTAACTTTTGAGGATTGCTCATATGGCGGCTAAGTTTATCTTTAGAGATGAATATATTTAAATTAATTCAACGAAGCATACTGGAAAATCACGTTTAATTTCGTACAAGTTTCAGGCTCAAGCGTTACGCGAAAGATAAGGCATCTTGAATTTTCCCGAGACAAATACTCTCACCACCTTCGGGATGGTAACTGCTCCCAAGGCGTGAACGCTATCCAAGAAATAATTTGATGTGGCATTTGGTGGGCAATTTCCGTGGTTTCACAATTTTCAAAATTGAACCTCCCGACTTTCCACATGGCAAGTTTTAGGCGCTGAAATTGACGAAGGACTGCGATGAAATTACAGGAACCCTTAAAAGAATATTGATTTTAAACGGGGATTATTAACAGGCGCTTTCCATCTGTTCATTCAAAAGCTTTTAATTTTTTTTCTCTCATTTTTTCTGAAAAAAAACCTTTTTTGAACGTTTTATTTTTTGCCATTTAATCTTTTGAGGGATCTTCGATTCATCGAACATAAGATCATGGTTCAATAATGTTGAACTAATTGCATTCAACTCTCACAATATAAATTTTGTGTGAATTTCAGCATGATTAAACGAACGATGAAATACTTCAGATTTTGTGAACAAGTATTTGGACACACTCAAAATGTTGTAACTACTTCACAACATTTTGAGTGTGTCCAAAAACTTCTTAAAAATCTGCGTTTTGTCAATTTAGGCATTGTTTTTAAAAATGTAGACATGTAAACATAGATAAAGAAGAATATGCAAGTCTAAGTGTTTACAGGACTTTTGACCTTTCATAGGCTGGTTAGCAGATCACTTTACATATGTACATGCAACATTCACTTTTCTACCCATGGTTACCATGATTGACAACCACACTACTTTTAATTTTTAGATATATCGTTAATATCATGATATATTTACAGGAAAATATGTAACTTCACAACAGCCATGTATGTTGTATTTAGAAAGGTATTATTTGAGATATCAAATGACATACAACATTTTGAGTGTGTCCAAATACTTGTTCACAAAATCTGGATTATCTCCAATTACAGGATTTATTTTTATATTATTTTATTTTATTTTATTTTATATTATTATTAGCCTATGACGGTCGTCAGCCCCGTAAATGCCCAGACTTCCATATTATTCTTCATCTTTGATGAGATGTCAAAAAATAATATCAAATAATATGTTTGAATGCTCCATTGTGCCAAAATTCCAAACTAATAGGTAAATTATCCAATAGAAGATCTAATATTTCTAACAAACGATTCATTTCGTTATTATTTATGTAGATATAGCTTTTTTTCACATTTCATCAAAGATGAAGAAGAATATGGTTGTCTGATCATTTACGGGACTGACGACCGTCATAGGCTGGTTTAAGTGATCACTTTACATACGTGAAACATTCACCAATTCTATCCATGGTTGACAAACACACAACTCAATTTTTTTAATTAATAAATCTTGTTAGTTAATTTTACAAGATTTGTAAATATTTCTTGTAATTGGCGTTTTATTTACCGTTACGTCTTAATAAAAAATAAAATAATTTTCTTCACGGCAACATTAAATTTAATAAGTTGATAACATCATCTTAATATTTTAGTATTAATAGAAGGGTGTAAAAAGTTAATTACTTAATTAGACCATCAAATTACTGGAGTCTTTAAACATGCAAAATAATAAATGCTTAATTATTTCATTCCTGAGACATTTCTTAATTAAATAAATTATAATAAAACATTAAATATTTAGAAAGGTTTTCTAAGTAAATATTTATTATATGAGTAAACGAATCAAAATGTATGTTTTGCAAAGGAATACTCACGTTATTACACCAACCATCTAACTTATTATCACAGCGTTTTCCCGCAGGCGTAGGGAGAGAGATTAAACGCCCCACTCTGTCTCTCCAAACTTTTGTTCGCCTCTTCCACATTCATGCAACTCTTCATAGATTCCGTCAGATTATTCAAACTCCCAACCTGACTGCATTCTAGTATTTGATATACTTGATCAATCCAAGTTTTCCTCGGTCTTCCTCTGTTCCTTTTACCAATTACATTGGCCTCATAAATTTGTCTTACCTTTCTTTCCTCACTCATTCGTTCTACATGTCTAAACCATCTAAACACACCTTTCTTAATTTTATCGATAATGCTTGTCTCAGCTTTGCATTCCTTCCTTATTTCACTATTTGAACATCTATCATACATCGTTTTTTCGCACATTCATCTGAGAGATCGCATTTCGACTACATTTAGTCTACTTTAATCCTTCTTTTGCCAATTCCATGTTTCACTTCCAAACATTAGGATCGGAACCAGGACTCTGTTGTGTACCGTTGTGTGATGCGAATTACATATGCAAATTATGGGACATATGCAATATGGCTACGTATAATCCTATAATGTGAGTGCAAAACGTTTCGGATTTATATTTATGTTCCGTTATTTTCAACAAATGACAATGGTTCTTTCTTCATTGATAATGATACTTGTCTAGAATATACATAGAGTAATTATTCAAACTTTGTCTTTTCACCTATATATGAGAACATCTGTAGTTTTTTTTAAACTACTCGTGTTTACATCAATACATTGACAAGTGGTTTTATACAAATGTTTTACTTTTGTCAATTCATAAAGTTGTTGCTCCACGTGAATGAGGTAATTTACCGATATTAAATAATATGAATGATAGATTTATATTATCCACTGACACTTCGTGATGGAATTGCATTTTTAATTTATTATTAAATTAAAACCAATATTTTTAGCTTTTCCACTTTTTTATTTGACCAGCGACCGGGTTTCGTCGTTACCGACATCATCAGACTGGTCTGATGATGTCGGTAACGACGAAACCCGGTCGCTGGTCAAATAAAAAAGTGGAAAAGCTAAAAATATTGGTTTTAATCTAATAATAAATTAATATGAATGAGGTAATTTACCTATGTTCACATACAAAATTAAATAAGCGGTCTGATTTTTAAAATTCTCATAATATTTTTTATCCGAACCCTTTTGACAATTCATTACTTCAAAAAAGTTTGTATTCAATATATCTACAAAATTTATTTAAATTTGTCTTTTTTTTATGTTACAGAAACGTCATTTGCCACGAGTTTTTTAACTCAAGTATTATTATACCATTAAAAATGTTCCACCTAAGAATGTAACGAATTTAGTGGTAATCTTACTTTACCTTAGTGCGATTAACAACCAATTTAACAATGCGTATATCTGATGCGGTGGCTTTGGCATTACAGGGTGCATACTAGGGTTAACCTAGCTGAATCTAACAGGGGGATTGAAATCTTCCATACATGAATTTTAATGCCAAAACTTTAGTATCATAAGAGCTACTGTTTCCATATTTTTAGTTATTTCAAAAATAAATTGAAAAAAAAACCTTTTTTATTATTTTATTTCAAATAGTTTAATTTAAAAAATATTGTTTTTGAAAAAAAAATATTATCAGTGGTTGCCACGATATACGAGCTTATATAAAGGCATTTTTTTCTGCTAGCGAGACGTATTTGTTTCACATTTTTTTTCTAAAACCACCATCCACCCGCAGCGGTTATATAGTCCTGGAGACTCTTTGTCAGGTGCGCATTTCTTTCATTCTTAAAAATGTGGTAATACGACAGGCCGAGACAACTTGACTAAGCAGCTTTCCGGTTTGATCCGGTTTCCGGTCTCTCATTCGGTCGCTGTCTGACGACGCGTTGGTACAGATTTGTCGGCTATGACTCTTATTAGTTGGTACTTGCTGCGAGCTGCGTACTACGATTTCTATACCAATATGCACTGGGGTCTTTTAGTACTACGCTTCGGATCACGTGTAATTTTTTAATGATCAGTATGGAAAAGGTTGAAGAAAATGGAGAATAAATATTCATCGTATACTAGTTAGAAAACAAAGTAGTAGCTTTGTAAAAGGACCTTGAAAGTACGCTTCCGTTTTAAAACGGTTGTATTGGGAAATATGTGATTATGCATGACTGTATGCCGAACTTTCGAAAATATGACCATGGATGTATGCACTTCCTCAATAAAAATGATTTATACATAATATCAAAGAAATAATTTTACCTCGGTTAGATATATTTACAGCAAAATATGGAAAACTTTCATTATACAAAATGAGTATACTGTTTTCGTGTGAAATATAATTTTTCCGTTGGTAATATTTTACGGCACGTGCACGTACATTTTAATGTTTGAATCACGGTAGAAAACAGCTGTTACAAAGTCGAGCTCTTATTTAACAATATTTTGAAAGTTTTCAAAACAATTTTTGGACATACGCCATATTTAATTTTATAGATAAATTTTGAAATAACGAAACAAGTTATAAAAACGATAACGGAGGTGGGTAGATGAAAAATAGATTTTAATGGCTGGCCTTGTCTTATTTGACTGTATTTCGTGAACAATTAACTTTACATAAAATTTTATAAATAATTATCGTATAAAGTACCCTCGGCACAGGGAAACCCAGTAAGGGCTAAATATTGTCAATTGTAATTTAATAAAGTATGATGAAAAATTAAAAAAAAAGTAAGGGCACATTATAGTAAATTGTAATCATGCAAAATACTCCGTGTAACATTTATGTTTCAAAGATTCGTCTATCTTTAGATAAAATATTATGAAATAGAGAATTCTCAAAATATTTTGGATTTTTTTTTTAGTCTTAAAAAAAACACGAGACACAAACCGATAATGACGTCATCTTCATTTTTGACCTATCTCTGCTCTCTTACTGGCCGATATTGGTCAGAAGGCAAGTTCCATGAATATAGCAGGCTTTGAAATACAACGCTGGTTTTAAGAATTTTTTAGAAGAATTTTCAAGTATATAAATATTTAAATTATATTTATTTATTTTAAAATCTTGTAAAATTGGTTCTGGTGGATTTTGAAAGTAGGCGACACAGTTATGAATGTTTAAAAAAACCTGTTACTAAATAAAATTGTGAATACAAGGTCAATTGTATTTGAGGAAGAAATATTATTTTATTGAATAATGTAAAATTTAGATATGTAAAAAAATATTATGTTTCTTTTCCAGAATCATCCCTGTTTTTTGCCATAAAAATGAACCATTTAGATGAAATTATTAACTTCTAAGAAGGCATTGTAGCAGGAAACTTCAGCATATTTTTACCGATAATAATGACGCTAATATAAATCAAATTATGGAAATCTTTTTGATGATCAGTTTTTAAAAGAAAAGCATTATAATACATATTACAAAACAAGGAACTTGCATTATTCAAAAAAGAATATAAAATAATATTTTGAGCAATAATTATTCACGTTTTCTCCTCTTTTTATTTTAAGGATGACTGACATTTTTATTTTCTTTGTTAAAGTAAAGTAAAAAAAGAATAATAAATATTAACTAACTAAATATTGAGAACTGGTGAACGAATACAAGGTTTAATTGATTAGTGTGTTCCTAACAAAACTGCCATGTTATCATTTAATAAAAATAAAAAAACTACGTTTTAATTTCATTTAATAACAGCTTTTACTTAGTTATACACCAACAAACGAAAACCAATACGGAAAAATAATTTGAGTGAACGTTTTTTGCAGATCACCATTATGAATATACATACAAAAAACTAGGGACGTAATTAATTTCAAACTAAATAGCTTTTAATCATTCAATACTTACGTTTCAAGCTTTTATATTTGGTCGTATAAAAAATTACTTCCGAGGCCATATTTTTTTAATTTACGTTTAAATCTGAAAAATATTAAATGGATAATATTCTCGTATTTCCATAAAACTTAATTGAAAAAATACTCTATAATTTATTTTAATATACTTTTTACTTAATTTTTTTATATACATTACTGTAAAAATAAATATTGGATGCAATATTTTTTTATTGAAATCGATACTCGCCTCGATCAAATAATATACACGTTTCAATAAAAACAATTAATAAATGTATCAGAAAACAGTATTATTAATATCGAATATTAAATATTAAAAGTATACTTTTTTAACTCTTTCTTACAAAAATGTTAGATATTTACATATTTAAGTATATAACTTCTCACCGAGGTTTTATTCTGCCGGTTTATGGACGTTCCCATCACTTCGTCAGGACAATTACTACATCGGCATGCAAACAATACTACGCGTCATTACCATATTCACACACTTATAGCTACAATAAATATTAATAATAATGTAAAATAAAATCTCGATGAGGGGTTACATGCTAACACAACTTACATTTTTGTAAGAAAAAAATAAAAAAATTACGAATCGCAAAGTAAATGCCTCAAATATTAATAAAATATGTGATTGAAATTATTAGTAATCGTAAAAATGATTCTGACGAAAAGATATAAATTGCAACATTTTTATGCAAAGGAAATTTAAAAAAAATGTAAATAACTATAAAGTGTAAACCTATAATTAACAAGATAACAATGACTACAGGCTTCATGTTCCCAGCGTTAAAAATGAGAATAATAAATTAATTAATTAAATAAAACAGATGCTTTTTCCTTCAACGTCCTAAGGACATAACCTTAAAATTAAGACTTACGATGTTTGAAAATGGTGTGGAATGGATAGAAACACAAAATATATAAATATGTACTAAGTAAAATAATTTAAATTTCATCAATTTTAAAGTTAAAATAAGTTTAACACAATTTATATATATTGTGTAAAACATTGAAATACGTTATCATTTGCACATTAAGAAAATTTCTCTCGTAAGCACTTTCTTGGAAATACGCTGGCAAAGAGATTTATGCAAAAGCGGTGAGCGTCATGTGAATTAATTGAACTCGTCATCGCACAAAGAGATACCCCAACAAGTTAGCACCACGCGAACATCCTTCCAAGTAATTATACTACGGTATTAATCATTCCTTCGGATATCTCTGCTCAAAGAGATCTAAGTTATAAGCACCCGGTTATTGTAAGCGAAAATATCGATTGCAAATGACGAATACTGTGCTTGAAATCTGAACTTAATAATTATACTTAACTGTTGTGCATTGTAAGAATTTTCCAAATTGTTACATATCGCTCACTCTTTTCAACAACATGGTATATCAAAAAAACTCGATTTTTCAGGAGATTGTTTTCAAAGTTAAAAAATATAATAAAATGTATTAAAAATAAATATCAAGCCACTTCTTGAACTTTTTACTGTGCAAGAGATCTTTTTAGATCTTTTTCTCCATTTGAAGAATATTAAGTTTATTTAAAACTATAATTAAACACTACCTTTTCTTCAAAATTAAAAAAAGAACTTTCTGCCTACTAAGCGACATATTTTCAACTTAATATTTTCTGAAGAAAATATTAAGTTGAAAATATGTCGCTTTTACTGGGATATATATGCTTTTGCATTTTATGGGCATTCCGAAAACATGCACAACTGAAAATTGACGATTTTTGATATATGACGTTGTTTAAAGGAGTGAGTGATATATGACTAGAGTGGAACTTTGAAATTAATATTGATTATTCAATTAAAAAACATAATTTTGAATTTTGTTTTGTTATATTTCTGTACACGCAGGTTTTTTTTAACGATTGTATTTAAGTGAAAACTTGTGATAGGATTTAAAAAAATTACATTTCTATATTGGTATATTTATATTTTTTTTAAAGATAAATATTTGTGTTTAATATTAACAATATATTAACGAGACTTTATTTTCCCAATACGTGTTTGTGTTACACGGGAGTGTCTTATTTAACTTCACTTCACTTCAAAACTGTCACATGGATAAATACGAGAAGTTCACGCTTTTCGCACATGGCACTTAAAAACGTTGACACAGACAGCCCTCTAAAATCGTTACTTCAATACAAATAACATACGACAAAGATGTCTTAAAACGATGCTTTTACTTACTTAGTGAGCCACTACATATAAAACTTATATTTAAAAAAAAGATTCTTGATAAAATTATCAAAGTATTTTTATGTTTAACTCTAAAACGGATATTATGTTATATTTTATAAAGGAAACATAATACTTTTTGATGAAGCATGGGAACGGATATTTTATTCAAAGCTAAGTTAGTTAAATTACACTGCAAATGTGGTATTACTTCGTATTCGCCGAAAAAGAGGTAATGTCGTGACATATCAAGATTATAATTTATATTTGAAGCACTAACTTTGTGATTTTCCATTAAATAATTTAAATTTTACTTTGTTTTAAAATCACTGTAAGTTACATATTAAAATCATATCCTCCATATTCTCAAATACCTTACAAGACCTCCAATGGAGTTTATTTGACTAACTAGATGTTGCATATAGTCAAAAGTACTGGGCTAACCCTTATCTATGTATTAAAATGTGTATATAAATATATATATATATATTTATATATATATATATATATATATATATATATATATATATATATATATATATATATATATATATATATATATATATATATATATATATATATATATATATATATATATATATATATATATATATATATATATATATATATATATATATATATATATATATATATATATATATATATATATATATATATATATATTTACTTTATTTTCAATAAATCACTTCAATTACTGATTTTGAAATAGTATTAAAAAAAAACTACGACCAAGTAACAAAAAGTATGTTTATTGAGAAAAAAAGAAAGTATGCTAAAGATTGAACAAAATTTATACTTCAGCTATCTACTAAGAAAAAAACATGACAAAAATTTAGTCAAAGAGATAAAATAAAGTGTTAAAGAGGTAAACTTTAAACACAATAAAAGTTACTTAAACAGAAATAATAAAAAATAAAAATAAAGATAGAATAAAAGTTGTATTTTGAAATCATGTCTAAACTAGATTTGAATAATGATTTAAACTACATCAAATACATGAAACGGTTTTAATAATTGATTTTGCAGTAACTTTGTGGTAAAATCAATGTATTTTGAATTTAAGTTCTACTTTGTGAATACCACTGTATTGGTATTTAATAAGTTAAACGTATGTTCCAAATATATAGACCATACTAAGTAAATACCTCTGTAGTGGTATTTACTAATTAAAATTTTATATTTTTTATGTATATTTTTTACCATTCTCAGAGTATTGGAAACGGATATAATAAACTGAGGTCGTACTCATTCATTTTCCCCAATCAAATTATTCCTTAACGTTTTTGGTCAGTATTTTACAAAAATGGTGGTGGATATATTATTAAAAATGCTATTTTTTACTTCAAAATGTTTGGTATTTTAAAAGCAGACATTAAATTTTACTGGTTTAATAATTTATTTTTTATGTTGACCCAGACGGAAATCTTTAAAAGTTCAAAATTCTACTCTTCCTTCGAATGATGATACTTACTTATTATACAATTTTTCTAATGTTTCCGCTCTCCACGGTAATAATTTTTGAAGTTTCCACTCAAGCTTTGAAATCAACAGTATCTTCACATATCCAAATACGCATAGTTTGCATTACCTTTCGTATATCACATAAAATATTAGTAATGTTGTTACATGTATCACCACACGGTGAGCTGTATTTTAGCCCTCCAATTAATTTTACTAAAACACAAATTCGGCTGATCATTCACGGATTCGGCCTCGTTCGATTATCGAATTCCAATAAAGTGGATCTATTGTCAAAGGGTTGGAGCCATTATGTAGAACTACGTCACTATGGAAGGCATGAAAACTGTACAACGTAGATCAGGGCTAGCAAAAGAGAAATTGCGAACCCTACCCATTAAAAAGGATCGGTATATGCTCCTATAAAGAATAAACTCATAAAATGAGAAATAAAATGATAATGTGATAGACGTTTTGCGCAAAAATTGAATTTTCATTGATGTAAATTTTTAGGCAGTTAAAATGTAGGATAAAATGCCAGTTGAAATAAAAAAGGATGAATATTTAAAGAAAAATACTATACTTAGTTTTGAATAAAAAATTCAATTAAGTTTTGTACTGGTATTTCAAAAATTAAAATAGCTTAGGTAAAAAAACAAAATGCTGGTTTTATATTGCAACCTTGAAACAAGTAATAAATTTTTAACTTATTTAAAATACTCTTATTCTTCCTTTTACCCTCATCTGCACCCAATGGTGTATAAGGCACTGCATCAAATTGATGGTCTATTAAATTGTTTGTTTATTATACGAATGCAAGATGATCAGTTTAACGATTCAGGAACCAGTCAAAATATGATTATTATAATGAAAATCTTGTATTTATTTTGACCCACTGGGAATCGAAATCGAGACCTTCGGGATAAAAATATAATTTTATGTACTTCAACACATGTGATTGTGTTATATAGAATATAAACAAATATGAATTCTTAAAAACTTCGTAAAAAATAAAAAAAAATTAATATCATATTAATTTATTTAATAGATGCAGTTAAACCAAGAAGTATTTGATAAACATATTCATTTAATATTTAATATTTGTTACATACGTTCTCGTAAATGCACGTAGTAATAAATATTTGAATGTTTACGTACAGTCGAAAGTTAATTTATTTCTTTTAGAATTAAACTTATAACATAAAACATAAACAACATACATATAAGATACACGTAAACATGTAGTTTATTAGTTTATAAACATCAAGGATTATAAGGTATTATTAAAAACTATTTATAAGGTATTCCACAAACTTGATATTTAGTAATAGTTTTACTGAGAAAAAAAATCATTCATTTCATTGAACGAATGAAAAATGGAACAAGACCTTGGTTATTACAAATGCCAAATATTATACATTAAATTTATATCTCTTAATGAAAATTGTTTTTTAAACGTTCCTCTTATTACCATATCAGCGACAAACTATGAGTTATGGCCATTAAAAAAAATTAAGAATACATTTTGATTTTTCTTTTGATTTTTACATGATTGATTTTTCGTATAAGTTGAATACCTGTAATGCCACCCATGATGCCATTTGTGACACCCATCAGGTCTTTTACCCATCCCTGAGTCTACGTCAACGCCACCGGCTATGCCTCTGTATCGAGCTGAGCCTTTTGACGTCTCCATCACGCGAACCTTGCTATGGTTAACTACACTTTGCTTCCAACTTTGAGCTCCATTGACTTTGCGAATTGCATGAAGTTTTTAGCATACAGAATCTCAATTGGAACCTCGAATTATCTTATCCAGAAATTTAACGTTGAACATGAGTACTCGATATATATATATATATATATATATATATATATATATATATATATATATATATATATATATATATATATATATATATATATATATATATATATATATATATATATATATATATATATATATATATATATATATATATATATATACATATAAAAAATTATATATATTATGTTGAGTAATACGAGGAGTTGTTTATACTAGTTTTACTTAGTAAATATCAAATCACTTTTTCTTTAAATCTACTATGACACTTGTTCCGATAAAATAATATAAATATTTAAAGAGCCTAAAAGCTTAAATACGTTACTAAGTTTAAGTATAAGGGGATAAGAAAGTTTATCATGATGTTTAGTATCGGGGTGGTAGTCATAAATTAAATATGTTGTCTGGTTTATTTTTTTAAAGTATCTCGCGTTGAAAAAATTGAATATGAATTTATGGGCTTCAAAACTAAGTTCATCTGAAAATTTGTAGTGTAATTCATATTAGTACCCTAAACTAGTAAGTGAAGAGCAGGGCTGATCACCTCTTCGTGAAAAATTGATCAAAGTAAAACTGCCCTATTCACCACTTAGTGTGGATAGGTGTATGAAATTGATTTTATTATTTATTAAATTTTTATTAACAAGATTTTTTTATAACTGAGTACATTTTTTAGACATATCTGGCAATCTTAAAATAAATTACTCAGTTCGCTCCGGTTAAAAGTCTAAGCACTTGTGCTTGGAGAGGGACTAACACATATTAAACATTTATGTTTTGTGGGTGAAATAATTTATTTTTATTTTTATTGTATTTTTTTCATGGATTAAAATGTATATAATTCATTTAATTTATTTTTTGGCAATTTAATGTATTAAAATTTTTAATATCTGAAAGAGGGTTATTAAGTCCTTGGTTCCCAAATATTTAAAGTTCTATTGGAGTTATTCGGTATTGCACTTTAGTATTGTAAAGTCATTTTGGTACCTCGAAGATAAACTTTTCTTTAGACTTAAGTATTTTTCACTCTTAAATAGTTGGATAGACGCTATTTTAATGAAAAAGTTTTTTTTTACTTTTAAGACTTGGAATGATATTAATACTCGTATAAAAATATGTGAACATGAAAAGTGAAATCATTTTAAAAAATTGTTTTAAATTTACGTAAATTTAACTAAACCTGTTTTCATTTCTACTACCTCATATAATATTTCATCTAAGTTCTGGGAATAATTCTATCTAAATTCAACATCCAGGTGTTTCTTATTGTTTTACTGAAAACCGATACAAGCTGTGCTCCTGTATAGGAAACTCAAACGGAAATTAGCATACCAACTAACTCGAATAATGTGAGAATAAATACAAGATATATAAATAAATTTTACAGTATTATTTTTGACATCTCGGCATAGATGAAGAAGAATATGGAAGTCTGGGAATTTACGGGGCTTACAACCGTCATAGGCTGGTTTTAGTGATCACTTCACACACGTGTAACATTTACTAATTCTACCAATGATTGACAACTACACTTCTCAAATTCTTGGAACTTCTATATTTATAAACCAATTTTGAAACATTGTTCTTGAATCACTAGAACTTCACTAGAGACATTTTGATTCCATTGGACTATTTCATATCATAATGTGAGACTTATTGTATATTTAAACGTTTAAAATAGTGTGAGTGCAAAAGAAAACTAATAAAATGAAAACAGTATGAAAAATGTTACAGTTACTATTTACAAAATCAAAATATGAGTGTATTCCAACGTACAAAAAACAAAACGTTTCGTGAAAATATTGATTTAAGTGTTTTATTTCATATTTTCATTATTATTTTCATCGATATAATAATAGACTTGTCAAATCAATCTTCAAAAGTCGATTGTTTGCGACACGATCATATCCAAATCTACGACTATAGTTCATTATACCAAGATGAAAATTCAAAATACAAGGATGATTTTATCATGGAAGACGATGGATCTCTATCGTTGCGTGGTAGTTACTATACAACCAGTCCTCCCTCTGATGCTTTTGAAAGTTATTTCTTAAATAGCGAGAAGATAAATGAAAAAGGAAGTCATGAAACGATGTCCTCCAGCGAGCCTAATAGGAAAACCGGAAGGAAGCATCACAAACACAGGCATAGAAAGAAAAAGCCAAAGGAACAGGCTAATCAGTCGTTTGAAACTTTTTTCAACAAACTCGCCGCTATTCAGGCGACTACGGAAGCAGAAGGATATAACGATTTTTTATACGATGATGACATAAGAGAGGATTATTCAGAGACTGAAAAACAAGATGAAATATTTAACGCAGAAGATAAATCTTTGAAGGAACTAGACGACTTTATTATAGACGTCAGAACTAAGGACGAAAATAACGTCTTGGGACATATCAATAAAACCAAACACGCATATCACAACCATATCAAGCAGCATAATCATAAACACGGAAAACATACTGATCATCATATCTCCCACGATTATAAAATGATATCTATGGACTTCGTGGATCCAACAGTACAAGAGCTTATAATGCAACCTCCTGGACTGCCTCATATAGACATATCATGGCCTGTGAAGAAAGAAGCGGTTGTAGAAGGCGACGTCAATCTCGGAGGCCTGATGATGGTTCACTCAAGAGAAGACGGTGTTACCTGCGGACCTATCATGCCTCAAGGTGGGATCCAAGCTTTGGAAGCGATGCTGTACACCCTGGATATTTTCAACAAAAAATTGAGACTTGTGCCTAATGTGACTATCGGCGCACACATATTGGATGATTGTGACAAGGACACCTATGGACTGGAGATGGCAGTAGACTTCATCAAGGGTAAGTCTAGATTATAAAATATTTTTGGTCCAAAGTATATTTTCTTCTTACAGGGATAATCAAAATCAACGAAAACAAAACTGACAGTATACATATGACGGAGTCCTGGTACCAACAATGGCAAAAGAAGAATGAATGTTGACTGAACGCGTTTGGAATGTTTTCAGTCAACATTCAGATCTGTTGAATGATTAACACATTTTTCATCGTTTTGCCACACGAAGGTATGATAAAATGTTCTTTGAAATGAGGACCGCATGACTGAAATAAGCATTATCAATTAAGAATGGCATGTTGTGATGGTTTGGACACGTGGAAGGAATGAGTGTGGAAAGGAGAGATAAATAAATTTACTACGCGAATGTATTGTACTAAGAAATCGGTGCATAGGAAGACCGAAGAAAATATGATATGATCAAATATTTTAAATATATACTTAAATATGGTCAGGTCAGTAGTCGAAATAATCGGCATTTAGCTACATAGATAGGAGATACGTGATTATGTAAGTGGCGGATATCGTTTGCAATGACAGAGTACCTACTGTGTGGTTCCAAACTCTCTGCCTAAACTTGTGGAGAAGCGGTGTGATTGTTAGATAGTTAATTAGTGTTTATTCTTCTTGCAGGGAAAACTTTTACACTATTTTCATAAAAAAAAAACAATTTTTTATCTCATTGGATTCGCATGAAATACATACATATTTTAAGTATAAATTTAATGCAAGAGTAGGAGGGCTTATTTCGGATGCGGTAACCTTGGAAACTGGAGTTATTCGGCAATTAGACCAAATAAGGACAAAAGAAATTTCAAAATGTGTCTCCAAGGGCGTAAACATGGCTTCAGTATTGACTCAACCACCGATTGAATTACACGTGTTTCTAAAATAAAACGTTAATGTTCAACAATATTAGATTTGGCGTTCAATTTGTAGAACTCCATTTCAATTTATTTATTAAATTTTAAATCAAACACTGATTTTTGAGTCTTCTTTGTTGTATTTTTTTATTTAAAAAAAAACATAAAAACAATTATGGAGCATTTTTAAACGAATGCGTTTTTTATGTGTTTTTAACAAAAAAATATGTGTTTTCTCAACAATGAAATACAACTTAGTAGTCTCAAAAATCGGTGTTTAATTTAATATTAAATACGTAAATTAACGTTTTATTTTATCACACAGGTTGTGTTGAGATTGATAAATCAAAAACAATATTTTATTGTGACATATATCAACGCCTACAGAAATGATAATGTACGTTTTAAGACTACCTGTCATTGTTTCTAAATAACAATATATCTGAAATGCACTAAGGATGATACATAGTCACTTTGACGTTGATATGCAAATTAACCATATATGTACGGATACTATAAATGAAAACACTTTTGTAGTGTGTTTACACCAAATACAAAAAAAAACGCATTACATCATTATATCAATAAATTTAATATTTTTACATAACTCTGCAATAAACATAAATCACCTAATAATATATGTTTATCTTTCAAAAGGGAAATTTTAAGTTTAAAAACATTTTGTTTTAATGGCCGCGTTGCGTAGTAGCCTCTGCGTGAGGTTTGTTTTCAGCTTCACCGTATTAATCTAATTCCACTCTTGTAACCACATTACCTTTGTCCGAAATTCATTAATTACACTTTGATGCGATCCCCGCTAAACTATCGCTGGTAGAAGTATACAGACTGCCGGTGTTCGTTATTATCATAGTATGGGCTCCAGCTGGAGGTATGTACTTGTACATACATACAGTGTAAGACACTTTAGCTCTCAGGATTCAGAACAAAGCAAGGAATGTTAATTGCCAACCTCGATTAATGGGTATGGGTAGTTAGTTGGTGAATGCTAGTTACCTTTTTACCCACATCAGGGCTGATACTAAATTTTACTGAAAAAAAAACCTATATACTTTGGACAAATTTTTTATAGGATTCAGTAAATTAATATTCCAAATATATATCGTTATTCTTCATTTTATCATTTTTGAAAAAAGTGAAACGAATGACTTTTCTCAACCTACACATATCGCACACTGCTTTCAAGAACGTCAATTTTCAGTTGTGCATGTTTTCGGAATGCCAAGAAAATGTTTAAACCTCAGCAAAAGATGTATATTTTTAACTTGATATTTACCCGATACATGGCAGAAAATGTTGTTTTTGCATTTTGAAGAAAATGTATTGTTTAATTTTTTTTTATATAAACTATATATTTTTAAAATCGAGAAAAGACCTTCAGGTTTAACCTAAACAGATCTGTTGCACAGTAAAAAAAGTTCAATAAGTTGCTTGATATTTATTTTTAATTACATTTTGTTATATTTTTAAGCTTTAAACACGTTATCCTGAAAAATCAAGTTTTTTGATATATGACGTTGTTGAAAGGAGTGAGCGATATTATTCTGCCTTATTTCTCTTCTGACCCCTATCCATACCCAATAGTGCTTAAAGCACTGCATTATATTAAAGCAGTGTTTTTTACTGTTACTTACATGAAGGCATTGAAATAAATCCTGCACTTCAAGCGTCACTTCAGAGTCTTATGACATAAATATGAGAGTGAAAAATCAATAATGTATATTTTAACGCCCCTGGAATTCAAATCTGAGACCTCCAGAGTAGTAGTTAAACGCATTTTTTATTACCTTACATGGGCGCATAAATGTAGAAAATATGATTTATTTGATAACGTTAATATATTTTAAATAACATTATTTAAAGGCATGGTTTAGGTGATGTTGTTCATGATAGATGGACCAACAACCTGAAGATAAGAAGAACTGACCCCAATAGTCTATCTACAAAGACAAGTTGGGATGGAGTCAGGAAGAAGATGGTTAAAAAATAATTTGTTTGACGTTTAAAACACACAAAAAAATAATTTTTGTAAATTTATTTACTACTCAATACTTTTAAGAAATTATTCAATTGAGTAGAGTATTATTTTTGTATGTTTTTTTTTTTTAAAAGATTTATATTTTCAATATTCGAAGACACCCCTGGTCGTCCCTGAGGAAGAGTGGAATAAGTCTCGAATCCTCACCAAAGAGCCTAATGTAAGCCAAAGCCCGCTTGGTGGCTTCATTAATCACGGACCCCCATTGTTATATGGTGGCATTGTGTGTTTTTGTTTTGTCGCAGTTTTCTCGTAAGGACTTGAAAAGTTCACTCCTTCGCAAGTACTAATATGATGCGAAGTTTTAATCAATGTTTAAGTTTGAGATCGATTCATTTCCTAAGAGTGTAGTTCACAAGTAGTCATTAGTTTACGAAGTTTCGGAAAGAGGTGTGTACTTTGGTAAATGTTTAATTCATTCTCAAGTTTTTTGCTAAGGAAAAAATATTGAATCAACCGCAACTTCGACAAACAACGAAAAGTTTAATTCGAATTGAATTAACATATTTGGGTTTAAATTATTTGCACTTTTGATTGAATTCTTCAAAAAAACTTAACAAATAAATTATTATACAAATTAAATAATTTTGATCCTGATTGCGTAATTTTGGGTTATTTTAAAAATAAAACGCTTTTAATATACCACATGTTGGATTTATTTTCATCACACATGACTAGTTTCGAAAACTGTAAGTGTTTACTTCGGCAGGTGATTACAAAAACTAGCGAGCTAAAAAAATATTCAGGTATATGTAGAAGTGAGTGAGGTAATAACGAGAGGGGGGGGGCTAAGGGGCGGGACTTTGTTTAATGGGAACATAGACAATATTGGTGATGTATTATTATTTTTATTAAACTCAATCAGTTGTATAATACAAATGTTTAATTTTTAAAATTATCAATGTCATTCAAAAATGTAAATGCCAAATCAGTAAATAATATAATTTAGGGCTATTTTTCTTAGTGCTAAATATAAATAATAAATGTATATGGTGGCATAAAAAACAAAAATAAATCATAAATCCTGTTGATGGAAGCTGCTATGTGATCCAAAAGTTCCACCGGCATACAGCATAAATAATTAAGATTTCTTTCAAATTGCATTCTAAGCTTTGATTAATTTTTTAAATCATGTATCTCTTTCAGTGGAAAATAATGTTTGTGTATCTAATGTTGAAAATAGACTAGCAATTTGACGCACAGAGGGTCAGTTGCTTAAAATTTCCTAAGTTGGGCATTTGGTAGTTTCAGTACCAAAATCTTTTTTCGCGCATAGTGTTAGAGTTCATTTGAATAAAGGTCAAATGTACGCGCAATGAAATTTTCGTATCGAAACTGCAAAATTTCTAGCTCCTGGATTTTGCAGCCGTTAACCTTGACTGCTACTGCTAGTGAGTTTACGTAATAATAATATAATCCCTTTAAATATAGGGACCAAACTTAGAATTTATGACTGTTTACTTTAGATTTTAATAATTTCTTTGAATATTCATAATTTTTTAACTCAGTTTGAATCACAAACTTCGTTTATGAGTAAAACTTTAATCGTACATTTTTTTACAGAAATGCCGATTTTATAATCTGTTCCAAGTACTTAGAGCTGTATCAAAGCGTTGGCAATAAATTAAACTAGGACGCTTTTACTAATCCGTGAAATCTTCTACACAAGAACATTCTTCAGAACTATGTCCGTTTTACAAAGGGTGTATCGTAAAAGCTTAACTCGAAAACGTGAATGAGCGTTAACGAACAATCCAAAGTTTTACGCTGAAATACCGGCTTCCGTACCCACTGCTCAGCGCTTCACTGTGCTGACGGAAAGGTGAAATAATTAAGCTGAATATCGCTACAAGGGACAATCATAAACACCACTTAAAACTTTGAATGTGAAACGGAGATATTAATGAATCAGGACTCAATTATCATTCGTCTTGCATAGTACAGTTAAAATCTTTATATGAATTTTCGTTTGCATTTCACTTCTCATCATTACTCGGAATATACATTCAATTATATAAGCTAAAAATATAAACAACATTTGGTATGAATTTAAATGTAAAAATAAAATACTTGGATAAGACCACTTAGTTGAGTTTACTATTGTAAACACATCTTGTTTTGAGAACTTTAGATGCTTTCATCGACAGGTGAAAAAAATTATCTCAATAAAAAAAAATATATTAAAACATTCATTAAAAATAACAAAGTAATCTCACGCAAGTAACATGATTATTTTTATTTATTGATATCATAATTTTATTGAACAATATACAATTTTTCAATTTAATGATTAATATTGTAAGTTAAAAAATAAACTTTTTCTTCTAATAATAAATGAATATTTTATTGTTTATTATTTAAATGCTTTATTTTATTATCGAAATGCTTTAACATTTTACAAAATTAATTTCAAAGAAATAACTGAAATCATAGCACGAAACTAATTGTTGTAATTTTATCTGGTAAAGTAAAATAAAATATTTAAAAAAAATAATAATTAAAAGTATATGTATGTTTATATTTGTAAATTAAGCCCTGACTGGCGTAGCTATTGTTGATATTCTCTTTTTTCTCCATTCGTGGATCTAAAATAAATGATCTAAAAAAATACTTTATGAAAAGCTATATATGAAGTGTTAAGTCATATTTTCTCAATTTGTTTTTACCTCATGTTTATTTTTATATTTTCTCATTTGTATATTTTAAATATGCTTCTTACCTTATGTTTTTCTCATTTATTTCTTTCAAATATGCTTCATATACCTATTTATTATATCTGTTATTGTTTTTAAATTTTGCCATGTATTACTTTTGGTATTTTTTAAAAATCTTTTTTGTTACTTTATTATTTGTATTCCAGTCTTGTTAACCTATATCCCATGTCCCAAAATGAGAAATATAAATTACTCGGGAATATTATTTTTATAACTTATGTATGTAATATGTTTTTCAAAATAAATAAATGAATAAATTAGCAGTACCTCTTTTTTTCTCCACCATTTCATAAGTAAATAAAAAAATACCAAGTTTTTTTCTTCTGTGTAAATGAGACGTTAAATCCAATATGTACATATCGCTCACTCCTTTCAAGAACGTCATAAATAAAAAAACATGGTTTTTCAGGAGAGCGTTTTTAAATTTTGAAAATATAATGCAATGTTTTAAAAATAAATATCAAGCCACTTATTAAACTTTTTACTTTGCAACGGAACCTATGAGGTAAAACCTGAAGGTTTATTCTCCATTTGAAAAATATTTAGTTTATTTAAAAAAATAATTAAACAATACCTTTTCTTCAAAATGTAAAAACAACACTTTTTGCCCTGTAGCGAGTAAATATTAAGTTAAAAATATGCCACTTTTGCTGGGTTATAGTACATTTTTTGGGCATTCCGAAAATATAAACAACTGAAAATTGTCGATTTTTGATTTATGACGTTCTTGAAAGGAGTGAGCGATATATCATTTATAGAATAATTCACTTTATGTTTATCTCATCAAACAGCAAGTGCTGTTTAATTAACCTTAGTTAAGGAACGAGAACGTAGCATAAGCCACTCTAAAGCTTTTGCATTTTGCGTCGAGTAGTCTCTTTATATATGCCTCATGTGAAGGAACCAGCAAGCATGTTTAAGAATTATTTATCTACTTTACTAGACAAGAAAGCGCAAAACCTCTTTTAAGAGAGAATTTTAATTCACGTAGGTATGTAATACAGTCACTCTATTTGTGACGATACGTATGTTCTTGTAAACTCCACCCTTTTTTGTATCAAATTATAATATTTGCAGAAAGACTGCTAAATCGACAGTACATAACGGAGTCCTGGTTCCAAGTGAAGCATGGAGTTGGCAAAAAAGGATGAAAGTAGACTGAATGCATTCGAAATGCGATCACTTAGACAAATGTGCGGCAAAACGATGTATAATAGATGTTCGAATGGTGAAATGAAGAAGGAACGCAAAGCTGAGATAAGCTTTACTGATAAAAGTTAAGGAAGGTGTGTTGAGATGGTTTGGACATGTGGAACGAATCAGTGAAGAAAGATCAGTAAAAAAATATGAGGCGAATGCAGTTTGAAAAAGTAGCAGAGGAAGACCGAGAAAAACTTGGCATGATCAAGTTTGTCAAATTTTTGAAAGCAAAGGTTAGGAGTCGAAATAATCGGCGGGTACGTATGAGGAGATGCATGAGCGTGGAGGAAACGAAGAATGTTTGCAAATACAGAGTGGTGTGGCGTTCTATAAACAGAGAGATGTGGAATGATATGCAGCGTTTTTTTTTTTAATAATTCTCACTTCAATTTATTCATGATAATATGCGTGTCATTTTGGTGAAGGATGATTTAGCACAGAATGCATTTCTGGATGCGATATCATACTATGGTATCATTTTAAAGGTGATAATCTTTCATTTAGATTTGCTAAAGATACAATATATGAAGGAAAAAAAAAACAGAAATATGGAAATTGAATTGGTTTAGGATTCAACACAACATTGTTTGGGAAACTTTAATTTATTAAACAGTTATTAAATTTATTAAACAGTATTTATTAAATTTATTACATTAAAATCAAAGTACCATCGGATTCCGCTTAATAAATTATGTTTGTTGGATAAAATTTAAACAAGAATCACAAAAAAGTTTTACAATATATCTGTTTAACCCATTTTTTGTTGAATATACCACAATGTACGCAGTCCCCCCAGCATCTGTGCTCTTGGCGTCAAGCCAAAGGATAGTTAGGAAGAAACAGGAGTAAGTTATCTCACCATATATCACGACAGCAACAAAACATCTGTAAACGAATCCTTTATATTATGAAGACACTTTAACAAGGGAAAAAACTAAATGTTGTAAGTTTTGTACAAACATTTCTTGGTGTAGCTCAATTTTATAAAATAAAGTAACAACTTTGTTATTTTATTAAAATTAAACACTTAAATATACCACTTTCATGAGTTTTATTTATATTTACGGCTATGTTCGAAAACGACAGATGTATTTAAAACTAGTCGTTAATATAAATAAAACTCATTAAGGTGGTATATTCAAGTGTTTAATTTTAATAAAATAATCATGTCATTCCACAAAGTTAATGCCGAATTAATAAATAATATAACTATGTTTATACTTTTTTCCACATAAATTTTATTTGTTGGGTAATATTTCCAAAATAAATCACGGTTTTTGGATTGAATTCTACTTTTATTTACATATTTATGAAAATATGGGACGTGTTTTCTCTTATTAAGACTTTATCTAACACTGATAATGTATCAATAAGATGAAATGCGTCACATATTTTCATATAAGTATGTGTAAATAAAGTAGAATTAAATCAAATAACCATGTTTAATTTAGGTGTTTAATAATTATGTTTTATTACCCAACAATTCAATATGGAATTCTACCAAGTTACAGTAAATATTTTTTTGACCAATGATTGGGTTTTGTCGTTACCGACATCATAGGACTGGTGGGAGGCTGGACGAAATTCTGTTTTATATACACAACAAGGTAAGGGTTGGAAACCATGATTTTATTTTTAAAAAGGGAATTTAAATTTAATTAATTTAACACTGGAATATACTGATAATTACTGGTAATGGTAAAGGTTTTAAATTTTGTTCTATATGTCGTTTTTTAAAATAGATTTTCGTACGTAAAACTAAAAAAAAACATGAATTGCTGAATCTAGAACCGTTGGTAGACAATTTTTGTACCTCGTAATAGTTTGCAAAAGTCCTGTGTACTTTGAATTATTCTTTTTGACATGACATTTATGTACGTACAGTTTGTTTTCTAATAGTTTTAGTAAAGATGAATATAAATGTTTGACTTGGTCATTAATGACCAAGTCAAATAATATTTAAATATTTCTTTTTAGGGTAATTTTTTTAGTCTATTTGTTTCGAAGATTTTTAATCTATCTAATAACCTCTAAGAAAACCTAGAAACAAATTGATTTAAATATGTGATTAAATAGTACTTCTTTAATGTTTTCTTTTTCAATAATCTAAAAATACTGCACCAATTTTCCACACACTCCTGAGATAAAAACAATTTCGAATATTTATATATATTCTTCTATCCTTTCTTAACCGATGTATATCGCTTAGTAAATTATTTTCAGTGAGGGGAAATACAATTAAACAAGTTGGATTAAAATGTCAGCTGCAATCACGAGGCATTCTTCTTTTTATTAAAATCCTATGTCTCCCAGTTCAGACAATGATTGTAATTATTTAAAGTCTACGTACAATATTTCTGGTCGATTAAATTAGATCTTTGTCACTTTGAGGCAAACAATTTCAACCCTTTGTATAGATTTAACGTACAAAACAATTGAGATTACTCTCCCTAAGTACTTTTCTAAAGCCAAACGTATTTCCAAGTTGGCGACAAAACGTGTGTAAGCTCCAATTGTGCTTTCCTGTCAGAACAACGTTTGTTACTTAGAATACTTCGCATTTCTCCGCTTTCATTAACAAATCCTCTTTAAAGTATTTTGTGTCCAGACTACGCTTTATTGGAAGTAATTCGACAATTATAATGTCATTGAAACATTTTCTGTGTTACCTACGTTAAGGGTTCGCTTCCACCCTAAGGACAGAATTTATTAAGAAACTTTATAAAGACAACCGCCGAATTGTCATCAAAATTGTCAAAAAGACTATTTAAATTTGAATCAGTAATTTGGGCTTATTCAACGATCAAAGCGTCATAAAAATAGCTTTGTTTTAACACCAAGCATGTTTTTAAAATGAAGATTTATCAAAAAATAAACAAAATAAATACCTTGTTTAAAAATAAAAATAAATTGTCTTATTCAAAAATTAAATTTCAGTGTAATTGCAAACCGCAAACTAAATACAGTTGTTTTAATTACGTAATTGCGGAGTAATTATTTCAACTCGATTTGTTATCTCTTAAACTAATCCAATTGGGAAATTAAAATTTAAGTTTATGAGTAGTTTAATATATCAGTCTATCAATATATCTTTTCATAATATTTAGACCAAACTTCATAAATGAGTGACGATTTAAGCGTATTATGTTATTTATGAAATGCATATATAGGCCAGATAATAACATTGTGTATTTAATGGCTAACTCTAAAATATTCGAAAAATTACTTATAAACTTAGTTGTAGTAAACACCATACAATATTTTGCTTACAAAATGTAATGTCGTGATATTATACCTATGTAGGTATATATTAATTATTACTATTTTAACTACTTTAGAATAGCAATGTATTAATGAATCTATACTTTTTTTTATAAATATGAAAAAATGTAATTTTTTTTATTTGATCTACAACCTTTTTTTAGATATATGAAGCTGTATATTTTATTCGTAATTTTGAAATGTCGTCCACCCGAATGCCATATATCTCATTATATTCACACATCTCATTCTCGTGCGACTCATATTAAAATGCTAGTCAACAGAGATTATTATTTGACATAAATGAAGTTACATAAATATTAATCCCTGATTAACATTTATAGTGACAATATTATCACCGTGTATCTCGCCCTTTCTGTGTTTTTTGTCAGCGTTTTTGTTTCTACTTGAAAGATGTAAAAGAAAATGACTAAGACGGTGATGTATTCGCAGCCATGGTATAAAAAAGCAAATAATCGGGTCTTTTGTGCTCCAGATGTAGTGGGATAACATTTTCAATCAAGCAAATTCAACAACAACAAAAAATGTTTGATGCATAATCCACGTTTTTGTTTCACAGAAGAGTGTTTTAGACTTGTACAATAATTTTATGTAATTTATTATACACTAATAAAAAATATTGAATAGCAATTCTTGAATATAAAAATATTTACTCGTGTATTTACAATCTTGATAAATTTTGGACAGGTCACTAGTCTCGTCATAATATTAAGGAACTTTAGATTTTTCATGTCTTTTTTAAATGTTTAATCTAGGAATTCAACACACAAAAAAGTGTGCATAAATTTATGTTTATATATATATATATATATATATATATATATATATATATATATATATATATATATATATATATATATATATATATATATATATATATATATATATATATATATATATATATATATATATATATATATATATATATATATATATATATATATATATATATATATATATATATATATATATATATATATATATATATATATATATATATATATATATATATATATATATATATATATATATATATATATATATATATATATATATATATATATATATATATATATATATATATATATATATATATATATATATATATATATATATATATATATATATATATATATATATATATATATATATATATATATATATATATATATATATATATATATATATATATATATATATATATATATATATATAAACATATAAATAAATATATTGAATACAAAATAAAATAAAACACTTGCACAAGACCACTATTGAGTTTAATTATGTAACACGACCAGTTTTGAAAAAAATATCGTTAACAGGTGAAAATACAAGCAATGGTTCCTATCTCTTGACTCTTTGCTTCTTGGGTCAATAAAATAAATTAATTATGTTTGAATATATAATAAATTGTTTTAAAAGTATTTTTCAATTATATTTATATTATTATGACACGATATTTCTAAATACGTGGATTACATGGAAGCCCAAGTATTTGAAGAAATATTTTTTGCAATAAGCATTTATCCAGCAAAAATATATATTACATCTTTTGAAAAATTAATCTTTGTAGAACTGTCAGGTCACGCAAGCATTTTAGAAGCATTGAACCTAGAAAGTTCCAATGTAGTCTGTTTTATTTGCAGCTGGAAAACAAAGTACTAAGGATCAGGCAAATGGCTCAAAGTTTATTCCATTTTAACAAACTTGTCTAATAATATATTTGTCATACAAATCAACATTTACACATATTTGCAAATAGTCGTTTATGACTTTGGCATTAAATTACCAACCCTTATCCGTTAATAACATACAATAAAACATTATATCTCCATTCTTCTTTTTTTTATCCAAGTTTACCATATTGTAGGGTAATATCAATGTAATACAAACACAGTGTTATCTTGATCGTTAACACCAATAATATATGTGTTAACGATCAAGATTACACTGTGTTTATATGATGCAGTGCCCTTTGCACCATTAGGGTGAGGATAAGGGTTTGAATGAATGAATCAAAATATTATTTAAGAATTTTTTTAAATATGTATATTGCTTTTTAAAATATAGGTAACGTTTTTTTAATTTCTTTTATTAATCAGGCGTATTTTCTGTCTTGAAGTTTGATTTGATGCCCATTTTTTGATACCAATAAAATTTGAATAAAAGTTTGAAGTTCTGTTCCAGGTCCACCAGTTAATAATTCAAATGTTCGTAACACCTTTGACACACAACACTTCAACTCCAATACAGCAAATTTTTGACCTGAAATGAGTTGATAAAATATTCAATCATAAATATTACCATAAAATATTCAACCATATCTATTAAAATATAAATATCGCGTATGTAATAATTTCTCAGCGTCACGTATGATGTACCTGCGTCATAAAAATGATACCAAAAGACTACCGTTGGTACTGACTTGTTGTTTTTAGGCTGATTCGTCATATAAGAATCAGTTATCAATTACAAAATCAAATAAAAAATATGTAACATCATTATTTTTTCTTTTATTTAGTCTCATAATATTTGTATTTGTCATATTTTAAGGGGTATTACAAAAAGTCAACGAAGAATAAGGAGACTGTGATATATCTTCAAACCACAAAGTTAACAATGCTTTCCCTATACAAAATAATCTAAATCTTTAGATATATTAGGTGTTTCAAAAGATTTGAAAGATATTTTTTACGAAGAGAAAAAATGTACCTTCCTATTTTAGAAGTCTGAGCATCACATTTATGTATATTGACTGGTTCTGAAGAGATTACTATTTACACTCTGTGACGATACATCTTTGTCCAATATTGAACATCAAAATTCAAAATTAACTATTTTGATAGACGACAGCAAAAGTTCGAATAAATTATTTACCGGAAAAAAACAACTTATTTTTCCGAGCTTGGATTAATGAAACCGCTTAGTTAAATACTTGATAAGCGTGTCAATATCCCAATCGCCTTTTAAAAGTTAAATGGATATTTGATATAAAATATGAAAAATTAAATAAGTACCAATGCAGTTTCGAGGTCCAGCGCTGAAGGGTACATAGGAATAAGGATTCCCTTTATGTGAATTTTCTGTCGAAAATCTATCTGGATCAAACACCTCAGGATTCGGGAAGTATTTTGGATTTCTCGACATATACAATACTTGAATTCCAACATGACATCCTCCAGGTATTATCGTTCCATCTGCAAATAAACAATAAGTAAACTGTACATACGCCTACAAATATTTGTAATTAAACTTTTAAGAATAATAATAAGTTATTATTATTTTGGATAGTTTATAAAGCGCCAATTTCGTAAAATACTCACTGAAAGGCGTTTCGCTGTGATAAAATTGGGGAAAAGAAGATGGTGGAAATGATTTAGCAAACATATGCGTTATTTTTTTTTAAAGATCATCTCTCACTATTTCTAACTACTGATTCAACGGTATTGATGAAAACATTCCACGGTATCGGTCCCACAACAGCAAAGGCACGCTAGCCAAATTAGTAAGATCATTTTCATGTCGAGACGTGTGACGTCTATCAACCTATCCGTCTGGAAAAGTGTAAAGGCAATTAGCCTTAGGCCAAGTTGCGGCTGTGTGGCGTAACACATCTATCATATAAATACAATCACAGATTTTGCTCTATCTTTTTCCTTTATCGAGATATTCATTATCCAAATAGCCGCAAAATTGTATTAATTTTATACATGTGTTGGCAAAAAGCAAAATTTTAAGTTAACTTTAAACTCGTTTTTCTCAAAACTACTGTTTTTAACTTGCGGATATTTGCCTTTGCACATTAGACAGAACTCATATAAGTTTTAAAAAATGGGTAAAGTTGCCAATATTGATGGTACGTATATTAAAAAATATATATATATTGAAAAACCTGGTAACACCAAGTCATCCATAAGCTTCCTCCCGAAGAATGGCACGGGTGGATACATTCTCATTGATTCTTTTATCACCAAATCCAGATATTTCATGTCTTGTAGATCTTTGTGCGTAGCTTCAATAGAGGGATCATCTCCGAATATGCTTCTTTGTTCCATAAAAGCTTTTTGCTGAACTTCCGGATTGTTTGCAAGGGCATATAAGGTAAAACTTAGAGCCGTTGAGGTAGTATCGTGGCCCTAAAAATAAAGAAAAATTATATAGATTTTCTTTAAATATTTATCATTTTTTTATAAACAAAGATTAAATATCATATTATAAATACATTATATTCATTTCATCGACTGGTCAATTTATTTCAGCTTAGCAAAACGGTAAATTTGCTTATAAGAATAGTACGAACAAAAGAAAGAGAAAATAGGATAACGTACGACATACGTAAAAAGTACTTGCATATCCTAGCACATGAGTGCCGCGAATCAGAACGTTGCAAAACAGTACTTATTGTGATTTCTTAGAGGAGAAAAATGAAATGAAATTATTGATTTTGAACAGATTTTTAAGCCTATTTCTCGATCGTCATGTCACTGCATCTTCGATCGGCGGGAAAATCCACCTCGTAATTTTTGACAAAAGCAAAAAAATAACAATATATAGTATACTTTCTGAGTGAACGTAAAAGGGGGAAAAAATGTTTTTTGGCCAAGTTTTTAAGGGGTTTTAATTTTTTTTTACAACATTTTGAGTGTGTCCAAATACTTGTTCACAAAATCTGGATTATCTCCAATTATAGGAGTTATTTTCATATTATTTATTGACATCTCATCAAAGATGAAGAAGAATATGGAAGTCTGGGCATTTACATTTATTTATGACGGTCGTAAGCCCCGTAAATGCCCAGACTTCCATATTCTTCTTCATCTTTGATGAGATGTCAAAAAAAAAGGTTTTAAAATTATTTTAAAAAACTGTTAGATTTTTTTACTTCACTTAGATGAAATTTTTTTTTTTTTAAATACACTGTTTAGTTTTTTAGTAATACCGAAACTTAAAAAAGACTTTAGGTTCCAAAATCGGTAATCACGAATAAGTGGTTAATTAAGTGGTATTATACAAAGTGAACGATGAATGATAAGGATAGTGTAAATATAACTTTAAATTTGTAATAATAAAAAAAATCTTAAGCGATGTTCAGCTTCGAATTCAAATCCTTATTTGGAAATTCTATATAAAATAATACTTTCACAAACGACTCAAGGGGCTATGACGTGACGAGAAGGGATGTGACATTTACATCAGAGGCTTTAAGCGCTTCGGTCCGGCACCCCTAAGGAGCTAGAGGTGATTTGTCGGCTCCATTTTTATCTGCAGAGGTTGAAAAATTGACACAATTTTCTCTCGTCTGAACGTAAAAAGCTTTTGTCTCCATCACAAAAATTATCCATTTGAGTTCAGCGCCTTCTTTTCCACACTAGTCTCTGCCGTCTAGTAACCACTTTTATCAGGAAAAAATGAAATATGAGAATTTATAAACACGTTCTTAAAATTGTACCGGATCGTGGTCCAGTGGTTAGTGTCGGGGACTCTTAAGTCAGAGTTTCTCAGTTCGAACCCACTCTACCACAATTTGAAACCTATTTCTAATAATGAGCCGCCTAGGCTCACAGAAATAGTATAAAATTTGATATATTTGTTTAAATAATAAACACAGAAAATACTTCTTTTAATTTTTTTTAAATCACCTGAAGTTATTCAAAATTGCAAAGCAATGGTACTGACACAGTGTTATCTTGATCATTACACACATGAAGGCAAGGTGATCACTCCTGCGCTTCAGGTACCAGTCTAGGGTAATATTAAATAAATATCAGAGCGTAAAATCAATCATATTTATTTTCACCCCTTCTGAGAATCGAAACTGGGACCTCCGGCACGGTAACTAAACACGCTAACCATTACACCATTACATCACGAAGGCTAATAGATGAGAACAGACATCTATTTAGACGTATTAATAAAATTTTTAATTTAAACATCACGCTGTGTAAATTTTTTTCCAATTTTTTTTATTATTTTATGGTAACAGATTTAAATGTGTTTTTTATATAATTTTCTCGGCTTTCCACGGCACATTTTTCTAATTTTCATTTCACGAAACTCAAGCCTACTATATGGATCTAACCAATCATCCAAAAATATTTTCAAGTGTCCATTAAATATTTTTTATACGAATAATAATCTTATAGTATTAAGATAAACCATATTAAAGTAAAATCACATTAAAAACTGTGCAACTTTGCATTTCAACACGCTTTTTTTGATTGTGAATATATTTTTACTGCGATGTTAACGCCTTCTGTTGAACGTAACGACAACATACGCAGTTATTAAAATTATCTGTGGGGGACAACCTTTTTTTTTACTGCTGCAGATGTATATATATATATATATATATATATATATATATATATACATATATATATATATATATATATATATATATATATATATATATATATATATATATATATATATATATATATATATATATATATATATATATATATATATATATATATATATATATATATATATATATATATATATATATATATATATATATATATATATATATATATATATATATATATATATATATATATATATATATATATATATATATATATATATATATATATATATATATATATATATATATATATATATATATATATATATATATATATATATATATATATATATATATATATATATATATATATATATATATATATATATATATATATATATATATATATATATATATATATATATATATATATATATATATATATATATATATATATATATATATATATATATATATATATATATATATATATATATACATATATATATATAATAAAAATAATTAAATAAATATTTATTAGAATAAAAATTTTAGGTAAAATACTTTCTGTGCCGAGCATACAAGAACGTAGGAGGTAAAAATTGGGCAACATTGAACTTACTGCAAACATAAACGTATTAGTTTCTTCCTTTATACATTGATCTGTTAGGGGATTTCCCTCTGGCGTCTTACTCAGCAGAAGGAGATCTAAAAATGCCACTTTCTTTTCCTTCTTGATAAAATCTTCGTCTATATCCTGAGGTGTGTTATCTCTACTCATAAACTTCTCTATCTGGTCTTTTAGCTGAGTTCTACGTGAACGTATGACGCTGTTTGTCATGTCATGTAGTATCTTCACTGCCTTTCTTTGGATTTTACAGTCTTGTGTAAATTTGAAAAGGAAATTGTTGCGTTTTATAGCTGAAAATGATCGCACATGCACTATCCTCAAAACGCTGAAAAAATGGGAAAATACAATATTTATATCATTGAAAAAAAAATTAAAACACAATTTACACCTTAATATTTGAAAACATGTTTAAAATTAAACTTAATATGCGTATTTATAACGCAAACCTGCAAAAGAGAAAAATAAACTAAAAGTAAAAAGATTTTTTTTTAATTTATTTTAATTTAAGTATTGCTAAAAATATACGTTCTTTTTGGTAAAGTTATCATTATTTGTTTATGAAACTTCTTATTTTTCTTCTTCTTATCTTATCTTCGAAATGTAAAAATTAAACATTTGTATATCATCACTTTTTTTCGTTTCGAGAACTACTGATATTCTCAGTAACATGTTAAAATACAAACTAACAAGTGAAAATACAAACTAACAAGTGAAAATACAAACAAAGAATTAAAAAATAATTAAGGTACTGATAGAGAAAGGTTGATAACTGGAGGAGAAGAGTAAGGGGTGGGGTTTGTTTTTTCGGGAATATGGGAGCAAGGACGAGGAATTTTTGGAAAAGTTAATTATTCATTTTTATTTTTTGTTAAAAATATGCGATTTATTTATTTATTTCAATTTTCATGTTTTTCTACGAAATGCCAAATCTTTAAGCACTAGTTCTTAGATCATGTGAAAATCTGCATTTTTTTTAAAAATAAAATTCATTT